>NW_027417573.1:0-67511 GCF_009905375.1 Apium graveolens | reverse complement strand
ATTTTGATGAAACATTTGCTCCTGTTGCCAAAACTTGAAGCCATCAGAATCTTCTTAGCCTATGCAGCCCATGCCAATTTCAAGGTCTATCAAATGGATGTCAAAAGTGCCTTTCTGAATGGAGATTTGGAGGAAGAAGTGTATGTTAGTCAACCTCCTGGCTTTGAAGATCCAAATTTTCCAGAGTATGTCTATTATCTACTGAAAGCCACCTTCATGGACTGAAGCAAGCACCTAGAGCATGGTATGACACTTTATCAAAGTTCCTTTTGGAAATCACTTCACAAGAGGTACTGTAGATAAAACTTTATTTTTCAGAAATGTTAATGGCTCTAGCATACTTGTTCAAATTTATGTAGATGATATTATTTTTGGCTCTACAGATGAGAAACTTTGTAAAAAGTATGCCAAACTGATGCAAAGTAAGTATGAAATGAGTATGATGGGAGAACTAACTTACTTTCTTGGTTTACAAGTTAAACAAGTTTGTGATAGAATATTCATTAGTCAAACTAAATATATTTTTGATCTTTTAAAGAAGTTTGATCTAATGGATTGCACATCTGCAAAAACTCCCATGGCCACTGCAACTAAGCTTGAATTAAACACTACTGAAAAGTCTGTGGATATTTCAAGCTATAGAGGCATTGTTGGCTCACTTCTGTACTTAACAGCTAGTAGACCAGATATAATGTTTGCTACATGTTTATGTGCTAGATTTCAGGCTGATCCTAGAGAATTTCACTTGATAGCTATTAAGAGAATTTTCAGATATCCCAAGGGAACACCAAAACTTGGCATTTGGTACCCTAGAGATTCTGGTTTTGATCTAACTGGTTATTCAGATGCAGATTATGCAGGTTGTAGAATTGACAGAAAAAGCACAATAGGAACTTGTCAATTTCTGGGAAACAAACTTGTGTCCTGGTTCAGTAAAAAGCAAAATTCAGTTTCTACTTCTACAGCTGAAGCTGAATATATTGCTGCTGGCAGTTGCTGTGCACAGATTTTATGGATGAAAAATCAATTGCTAGACTATGGTTTGCAAGTTGAGAGGATTCCTATTTTCTGTGATAACACAAGTGCAATTGCCATCACTGAAAATCCAGTGCAACATTCAAGGACAAAGCACATAGACATCAAGTACCATTTCATAAGGGAACATGTAATGAATGGTACTGTAGAGTTACATTTTGTTCCAAGTGAGAGGCAACTTGCAGATATCTTTACCAAGCCACTGGATGAATCCACCTTTTCAAGGTTGGTAAGTGAGTTAGGTATGCTTAATTACTCCTAAATTTATCTGAGTTATTCTGCAAGTTGAAATGTAGCCAGAAATTTAGCTGATTTTTAGTCTTGGATGAAATTTTGGCTAAGTCAAAATTTGCATCTCGACGGATGACCATTATCCATCGAGTTGAGTTATCCGTCGATATACTATTTGCAAATAAAAATCAATTACTTTTCTGGAATCTTTTAAAACTCGACGGATAACAGTTTATCCTCATCCGTCGAATTGTCTAAATCTTAACCGTTAATTCCCTGAACATTATCCATCGAGTATACTTACAGTTTGTAAGCATTACACGACGGATAATGGGTGGAATTTTTACAGTTTATTTTTAAACGGCTATTTTAGGCAATTTCAATTGGGTAATTTACTTTTATTTATTATTTTCATCCGTTGTTTTTGAGATAGTATAAAAGCTTATTTCATTCTAATTATTTTCTTTTATCATTCTCAAATTCAACTACTTTTATTTCATTCTCTCTCAAGCAAATATTCTCTTTCTCTTCAAGCTTTCATTCTCTAACAATGGCACCTGTAGTAAAGATTATGTCTCAAACTGGGTTCATTTATGAGAAGAACAATTTCACTGTTTTGGTCAATAAAGGTATTCAGCAATCAGAAGACTATCACAAGATGATGGAATTTGTGAAGAACTGCAAGTTAAGTTATGCCATGCTTGAATCACCCACAATTTTCTGTGAAGTTGTTGAAGAGATGTGGACCACTGCAATCTACAACTCTACTGACAAAACTATCACTCTAACTATCAAAGGTAATGAGTTCTGTATCAATAGTGATGTGATAAAAGCATGTTTCAAAATTCCTGATGATAATGTAACTTCACCACACAATGACACTGATATTATCAATATGCTTAAATCCATGCATTATGCACTTCCTACTACTAAGCTAAGTGATATTAGCAGATTAGATCCTAGGAAGGAATGGAGTTTCATGTGTGATGTTGTGACTAAAGTTTTCTCTGGAAAAATCAGTAATTTTGATTCTGTGAATATTTACATGCTTAACATGCTATACGTGCTAGTTACAGATAAATTTTACAATTTCAGTGACCTTGTCTTGTATGAGTTAGGTTTTAAACTAGGTGAGTTAGCCAAAAAGGGAAAGAATGTATATTATGCTAGATTTTTCATGCTATTGGCTAACCATCTTTGTCAAGAGATTGTACTTGAGAACCCAAACAACAAATTGGCCTGTTGGGTTCAAGAGAGAAGAATCATTGCAGATTTGAACATAGCCAACCATCATAGGGATGTGCCAATGTTCTACTTTCCTGTAATGCAGACACCTCAGGTAAGTGAGGTAAGTTCATCCATACCCTCAACTATTTCAATCTCCTCAATTTCTTTGAGTTCAGGAGTAGCTATGGCAACTGTGACAATGACCAAACAGTTGTCTACCAAAGCTGCCAAAACAACTGTAATTTCTAAATCCAAGTCAAAGAAAACCCCCTCTGGTATCTCTCAAAAGGTACCAGTTGAAAAATCCACCAAAGCCAAAGAGGGGAGTGTGAAGGAGGGTCAGTTAGGTGAGGGAAGGGGTGAACATCAAAGAAACCCCAAGGATAAGGTTGGAGAGTTGAGTGAATCCCAGCCTAGCCACACTGTAGTTTCCCAACAAACTGCAGTACTTAAAAAGGACAAAAGCTCACTTCTAGCTACATTCTCCCAAAAGGATGTGGCTATTGAACAAAGCTCTCAGCCAAGAGCACAGGCCAAAAGGGTTAGGGACACAAGCTCACCCCAAACTTACACAAGAAAGAAGAAATCCAAAACCATTGGGGATGCACAGGGCACACACACTGTGCAAACTAGTGCTAAAGACACAGTCCCTGCACTTTCTCAAATTCAGTTTGATGTGGCTCCAATAAATGTGGAGTCACAGCCAAAATCTCTTATAATAGAAGCCTCTGAAACACCATACTCACCAACAAACTCTCTGGAAGTGGATATGATAAACACTTCAATTCCTGATTCCCCTTCTTTAACTCTGTTGGGGAAGCCAAAATCTAGTGCAAGTGAGCATCATCTTTTAGATGATTTGTTGGCTCATTTGCCAATTCTTTTAGATACTATTGTGACATCTGTGCCTCAAATAACTTCAATCAACACAGAGTCAACAATAGTTTCTCTTCCCACCTCATTCATTTCTACTCTCTCGATGGATATTGCTCATCCGTCGAGTAGTGATTGTATCCCGACGGATAAGCTTAACAGCAGTTATCCGTCGGATAGCTTTACCACTCACCCGATGGATATCACTTATCCGTTGAGGGTCTCTGCACAACTTCAAACATCAATTATTTCTAGTGCAGAAGATTTAGTGGTAATACAGTCACTCTTAGGACTGAGAGAGGAGAGTGCATTGAGTGAGAGGCTGGGTTGCTCCCGGGCAAAATGAGAGGAAAAGAGTGAAACTCAGCAATCCATTTATTCAGGATTGGCAATAGTGAGTGAGAGGAGTCCCACCTTAGTAGGTGAAGGTGAGGGTGTGAGGGTGGGGAGCCAGGGTGAGACCCTGATGCAACAAAAGAGAGATTATGAGAGAAAGGCAGGTACAGGAGAAATAAGGGTGGATCCAGCCATTGCTAGTGAGTCAATGATTGTGGATGATGCTGAAAAGGGAAGACAATTTCAGCAACATTATAAAGCTGAAATTGATAACATTTCCTTGGATGCTGACACTTTTACTCATCTTGTGTCAGCTTATCAATTGTTGGCTGCTCAGGGCAATGTGGAGGCAGAACAGACTTTGAATTTAGTACACACCTCAGAATCTCTTCAAAGAGATAAAGCTGCTGTCAATAGGATGCCTTCTCAAGCTGGTGAGCCATCTGAAGATTTTGGAGTAAATTCTAATGATGATGACTCTGTTTCTTTGGATGGAAGCATGAACTTAGGGGGAGATGAAGGCCCAAGTTCTGTTTCAAATTTACCTGGATGGGCATGGACAAAGGAATCTACACCAGGACAATTTGGTGTATCTTTGGTAAAGCAAGTGATGGCTATTCAAAAGGCCCTTCAGGAAACTTCAGATGCTGGTACCAAGGTTATTCTTCAAGCTCACCTAGACTCTCTACATCTCATGAAGATCCAGCAATCAAGACAAAATCTGAGTGTGGATGAACTAAAAAGAGATATAGCTGACTTGAAGACCTACAATTCTGAGAAGCTGGATTCAGTAATGCCATATGGTACCATGCAAGATCTATTACTAAGATTGAGGAGAGAATCAGATTCTGAAAAGAAGCTGGCTAAGCTGGAAGGCAGAGTTCAAGTTATTGAGAATTCAGTGGCTATCCTTCTTCAAAATCAACAGACTCAGACAAATCTTCTCATGCAACTGGCTAAAGCACAAGGCCTAACTCCTCAACTTGATGATAACAAAAAGGGGGAGAGAGAATCAAGTAAGGGGGAGAAAGGACCAACTGAAGGGGAGAAACTTCAAGTACAAATCAGCAAAGTAATTATACCTTCAATTACTGTCTCCAAGCCAATAGTTGTAGCTGGTATGAATCTAATTAAAGCAACAGCAACAAATTTGAAAGTTGCTGAAAAAGGAAAGTTGAGTTTGATCAACTGGGATAAGATTGATGAGGAGATACAGAAAAAGTTTGAACTAGTCAAGGAGCCAGTTAAGTCAGCCATCCATCACTCTCATGTCAAGCCAATCAGTGTGAATGAGATAAACATGAACTATCTGGAAAGAGGACAATCTTCCTGCATCAAGTCTCCAAAGGCTGAAACAATTCTTAAACCAAGGGCAAATTATCCAAAATCATCTTGGAAGAACCCTATGGACACTGTGTATGAGACACCCAAGCCTGATGAAAAGAAGCTTCTGTCAAGATCTATTATCTTCTATAAAGATCCAGCTGATTCAGCTTCAAAAAGGAGAATTGCTAAGATATTCAGAAATGGAAAGGAAATTTGTGTGGTAGTTGGACATCCACAATTTGCTCAAGCAAAGAAAGAAGAAAAAGCCAGATTACAGCAGGAAAAGAGGCAAGCTGCTCTAGATACAAAGAAGTCTAAACAAAAAAAAGAACAAATTGTTATCTTGGCCAAGCTACAGGCTGTAAACTCTTCTCAACAAATTCCCTCTCAACCATCTGAAGCTGCTGAATCAAAGAAGAAAATTGAAGAACAGAAGAAATCCCCAAGGAAGAAAGAATTGGCTAGAAGAACAAAAAGGAAACTGGATGTTGTTGACAAGGTATTGGAAGATCAATTTCCTAAGGAATCCACACCAGCTACAACTCAAGCATCAAAGCCCTCTGTGATATTTGAAGACATAAGGGTGGTGGATCCCTACAGGAACATACATGGTGAACCTATTGTGCCAAAGGATGAGCCAATAGAGTGGGATAACATACCAATTCCTGACTTCAGCTTACCAATCCTTAGCAAGCCAAAAAGGACAAAGTCAAGGGTAGTCAAGAAAGTGAAGCTGTCACCTCTCAAATCCAAGTCAGTAGTTAAAGCTCAACCCAAGGTCAACAGAGGAGACTACTTGTACTTGTGTGACATCAAAGAATTTTCAGATCTAAATCTTTATCTGGATGAACTGGATGATGTAAGGGCAATTGATGCATACAGAAATCTACCTGAAAGGTTGGTGTTCAAGTACAAAGGAGGAAGGGAGATTCAGTGGCCACTTCACAGGATTCTTCAAGAAAGCCAAGTTGTGCTGATTAAAGTCTATTCATCCTTCAAGAAAAACTTTGGGTTCAATGTAACTGCAAGAAGAATAGTATTGAAGAAGATTGAAGAGCTGAGGAGTGTTAGAGCTAAAGATGCACTCCCTAAGACTCTAATCATCCCATACACAGGGAGAAGAGTGCATCTAAGGCCCTACTGGCTGATGGAGTTCATGGATGATAAGGGTGTGAGAAGATTCTTCAGATTAGGAGACCAACTGAGTATCTCTAGCAATGAGACTCTCTTGGAAATGCAAGAAAAGCTAGATCTCTCAGAATCTGATGAACTGGAATTCCACAGGCAGCTCCAGAATCAAATTGAGGAAAATAACAGAAAGCTTGGAAGAAGATCCAGAACTTCAAGGAACTAGAAAAATCTCCTCAGGCTAGAGGAGTATCTTGAATTGACTATGAGCCAAACCTTGTACATTTTGTTTAATTGAAGCACTTTCAATTTTATCTACTTATCTTTAAAGATGTATGTTCAGGATGTTTTGTTATCATCAAGTATCTCTTAATTTATGGCTACAATTCCAGTAGACATAAATTGGGGGAGATTGTTGTGCATATGTTGTGTACTTGATGATTTCATAAACAAAACATCTAAGTAGATTTTACTTAGTACAATAATGTAGCACTCGACGGATAAGAATTATAGTCCCGACGGATAACTCATTATAGTCCCGACGGATGATTAACTTATTATCCATCGAGTGAGTAGCTTATGTAATAATAAGTTTGTAGCACAGTTATGTATGCACCTTTGTATAGAATCTGTAGTAGCTTATAAGTCATGTTGACTTTAACTAGATATGCAGAATAAGTTGATTAATTGTACATAAATGATGTCTTGTAATTCTGCATAAGTGAAATAGAGTCAAGTGCCAAAATAGCTACCGACGGATGATTAACAAAGCCATCGACGGATGATCAAATGACTATCAACGGATGTTTAATATAGCAGTCGACGGATGATCAATTAAACCATCAACGGATGTTCTGAAAGTCGACGGATGATCAGATGAAGAATTCAAACAGCAGTTGAACAGTGAAAGCTGACACACAGCCGTCGAGATGTATACAAACACACTGTGGAAGCCCATTAACTGGGTAATAGAGGACGAAAAGCAGCAAAGCTTAAGACTGATAGTTTTTATATTTGTTCAGTCTTTTTAACTTTGTAATCTTGGTATTATATAAACCAAGAGTGTAGCAAATAGAAAAATAACTGAGATAGCTGAGAAACACAAAAACAGAGAAATCTTTGTAAGCAGAATCATTAGCATTTCCTATATTCTCAGTAGTTCCATTTGTAAGCAGCTGTGAGCATTCCTGCACACAGAGTCTTCTCGATATATTATATTATCTCTGGTGGAATTGTTTAAATCCACCAGAAAGTTTTTAAAGACTCTTGTTTTTAATTACTTATGTTTTGATTCAATTAAGTTTCTATTCCGCATTGTGCTAATCAAAATATTACATCTATATTCGAGTTGAACATTTTTATTTCGAGAAAAAGGTTCAAGAATTCCATTCAACCCCCCTTCTGTAATTCTTGCTATATTGTCAAGGGACTAACATAGATGTTGAGAGATGTTTTCCTATCCAAAAATTTGCTCCACTAAGAGATCATCTACATATGTGGGTTGAGAGACAGATTCTTGCAGCCAATTTGTGAAAATGTGAGGTTGTTGAGATTGGGAAGTTGAAGGGTGTAAGGTTGATGGTTCAAAAACACCTGTGACTGTAGTCATAGTTTAATTCACAGATTGCTCTATTGTTTTGACAGTGTGTTGTCCTCCACTTGTAGTGGGAACCTTTAATTGAATTGGAGGGGATTTGACTTGGTTACTATCATGTACACCAGCCTCAAACCCTTGTGTGTCTTGCAACACACTTGCACTTGAATGTGCTATGCTTGCCTCCCCTATGACAGGATCATGGGCAATTGTACTCCTAGCTTCAACTGCCAAAACAATTTTTGCTAAGGTTGTGAGGAGAGTTGTCCCTACATGAGGAACCTCCAATTGAATTGGAGAGGATTTAGATAGCTCCCCCTCAGGAGTACTACCCTCAAACCTTTCAGTCTGTGAAGACTGTTTTGCACATGAAGGTGCATTAGAAGTATTCATGGGGTCTTTAGTAAAAACTGATGAATCCCCCATGTTTGTGTCATCAAGTTCTACCCCATCATGTAGCCTCTCACTATCAAAATAGAGTGTCTGGGTGGTGAGCAAAGCTTCTTGAGCTAAGTCACTTGATTTTTCTTGCACTTGAGAGTTAGATTCAAGTGCAGATGGAATAAAAGAAATTTTAGAGATAAGAGTTTGTTGTTCAAGTGTGAGTGTTGGCAGCTCCCCCTGAATGGATGAGGGAGCTTCAAATGATGTGCCCTCACTATTTGTGCCTTCCTAATTTCTTCTACCATACATTTGAATTTCTTCTTGCGCAGGCTGTGCAGACTCACTATTGGTTGCTTTTACAACTGCATCCTGTTGGGAGGATGCAGAGGTGGCTAGTGTGGTCAGCTCAGTTTGCTTACTTCTTTTGGATCTTTTGACCAGAGGTGACTCCTTTTCAGTTATATCCTCACCGCTCTCAGTTACAACAGTTAAGGTTGCCCCCTTTCTCTTCTTTCTACTCACCTCATCCTTGAGAGAATATGAGATGGTTGGTTGCCTAGCTTCTAAAGGTTTTGAAAGAATGGTTGCAGGTTGGGAAGATCCCTGTTGGTGTTCCTGTGCTTGTACTTCCACAGGTTCAGGGATCATAGCTGAGCTAGATTGTATGTTAGATCTCATGTCATGCATAGGGTAAGGGTAAGTCCTAAACCTCTCCAACATGAATGGAGTGATTTTCAGACTTACATTTACCTAATTATTTGTAGTAAGTGAGCCAAATATTATTTTGGATACTTGCTTACAATTACCTATTTTTGTGCTATCTATTCCATTCAGTAAGTGTATGTCTGCTACTTTATGATTTAAAGTGGACATAATAAATCTAGGAAAGAAAATTTCCTTACCTCTAGCTGACAGGGGCATTGTTAGCCTGGTTGCAAGCTCTTCCAGGATCAACAGACCAACATTCAAGTGTCTGTTGTGGGCAATTGAATACACCAGCTTTTGCACAACACTTGAAATGTTGTCATATCTTGTTTTCCTACAAGTAAAGGCCCTTACCACATATTCAAAGATGAAAGACCACTCCTTCCTTAGATTGGTCCTGTTTAAGCTTGACAGGTTGATTCTTCCACCATAGTTGATAAAGTCCATGAACTCAGTCAGCTCATCAGGAGTTGGTATCTCCACCAGATTCTCAGTTGGCAGCCCCAAAGCTCTATTCACATCTTTGTCATTGAATTCTATTTGTTGGCCTTCAATTGTGCATGTCACCACCATAGAAAGAGAGTTGTTGTCTACATCAGTCCTCACTACAGCTATAGTCCAGAATTCATGTAACACATCTAGATACAGTATTTGATTTGCAGTCAAAGCACCTGCAAGATAGGATTCAGCCAACAGTTTCACAAACCCCTTGAAACTATCAGGGGCTTGGTTTGCATCAGTAAAAGCAAGATAATTGGTTCCTTTCTCTGGGATAGATGTTCTTGCAACATTTAGAGCCATTGTTGATTGATGAGAATGAGTGGGTAATAAAAATTTCTGAGAAAGTAGTAAAACTGAGAGAGAAATCGGTTTTTGGTTGAAAGGCTAGGTCACTTGAGATCTCGAAAATTGTAAGGATGTATATGTATCGAGAAGTCTGGGTATTTAAAGTAAAAGTTAATGACTTGTCGAGAACTCAAAAATAGGCGTTTGAAATTTATCTATCGAGAAGTCATTTTAAGAAATGAAGTACATATCGAGAAGTTATTTTAAATTACTCTTATAGAGAAGTAAAAAATTAACTTATCGAGATATCAAATAAATACCCAGTTTGTCAAAAAATGGACTGAAATAATTCCAACTTTTATTTGAATAAATTCAAAATAAAACTAGAATAAATTTTCTAAAAGTATTTTATCGAAATAATTTATTAAATTAAATTATTTCATTTCTGAGTTATTGATAAGTCAAAAATTGTACTTGTAAATAACTCTGTGAAATAACATTACTAGAGAACTCTACAAGGACTTATCGACAAGTCATTTTTAAGGCTATCGAGAAGTCACTCGAGAAGTTAGTGAATTGACTTGTCGAGAACTCACTCGAGATGTCCTAAAATGACTTGTCGAGAAGTCAATTAGACTTATCGAGAACTAAGTTCTCTATATACTTTTGATTTTTGTAATTCTGCCTTCTGTTAATTTTACATATTAAGAATGTAAATTAACAACTGAGCAGTTTACTCAGAATTTGAAAAATTCCAAGGTTAATTAAATTTTTGAAAAATAAATATGCGGAGATTTCTGAAATATTTATAGTTCATATTTCAGTTAATTTTCAATTAAATAAAATTAATTTTGATTTACTGGATATTAATCTGCTGCAACACATTAGCTAAGTTCTTGTCTTAGGATGAAGAATTAAACATCCCAATTTCACCTACAAGTCTAGTGAAAGTTGCTTCATCCAAAGGTTTAGTAAAAATGTCAGCTAATTATTTTTCTGTTGGAACAAAAATGAGCTCAATGGTACCATTTGTAGCCTGTTCTCTAATAAAATGATACCTTGCATCAATGTGCTTTATTCTAGAATGATTAACTGGATTAGTCACTATAGATATAGCACTAGTATTTTCACATATAATAGGAATTTTGTGTAACACTAGGCCATAATCCATCAACCGATTTCTAATCCAAAGCACTTGAGCACAACAACTTCCAGCAACTATGTATTCAACCTCAGCTGTAGAAGTTGATATAGATTGTTATTTCTTGCTGTACCAGGATACAAGTCTTTGTCCAAGAAATTGACAATTTCTACTAGTGTTCTTCCTGTCAACCATACATCCAACAAAATCTACATCTGTGTAACCAACAGCTTCAAAACCAGTTCTCTTAGGATACCATAATCCCAAGTTTGAAGTTACCTTTAAATATCTGAAAATTCTCTTTACAACCATCAAATGTGATTCTTTTGGATTGGCTTGAAATCTTGCACATAGACATGTTGTAAATATGATGTCTGATCTACTTGCTGTTAAATAAAGCAATGATCCAATCATCCCTCTATAGTTTGAGATATCTACACTCTTGCCCTTTTTATCTTCATCCAACTTTGTTGCAGTAGACATAGGTGTAGATGCAGGTGAACAATCAACCATACCAAACTTTTTCAATAGATCCTTGACATACTTAGTTTGGCTGATGAAGATACCATCACTTCTTTGACTGACTTGAAGTCCAAGAAAATAACTTAGTTCCCCCCTTGTACACATTTCATATTCACTTTGCATAAGCTTGGAGAATCTTTGGCAAAGCTTCTCATTTGTAGAACCAAAGATAATATCATCCACATAGATTTGAACTAGGATCATGTCATCACCATGTTTCTTGTAGAAGAGTGTCTTGTCTATGGTACCTCTAGTAAAACCATGCTTTAGTAGGAATTATAACAATGTGTCATACCAAGCTCTAGGTGCCTGTTTTAGTCCATATAGAGCCTTAAGTAACTTGTACACAAAATTTGGAAATTCTGGATCTTTAAAGCCAGGTGGCTATTGCACATAAACTTCTTCTTCTAGCTCACCATTCAGGAAGGCACTCTTGACATCCATTTAATACACTTTAAAATTTGAATGTGCAGCAAATGCTAGAAAAATTCTATTGCTTCAAGTCTTGAAACTGGAGAAAAAGTTTCATCATAATCAATTCCTTCTTCTTGTGAGTAGCCTTTTGCAACCAACCTTGTTTTTTTTTCTGGTGACTATACCATTTTTATCCATCTTGTTCCTAAACACCCATTTTGTTCCAATTATACTTCTATTCTTTGGTGGAGGAACCAATTTCCAAACTTTGTTTCTTTCAAACTGATTCAGCTCTTCCTGCATGGCAGATATCCAATCAGGATCTAATAAAGCTTCATCAATTTTCTTAGGCTCTACTTGAGACAGAAAACATGCATGTAGGCACTCATTAGCAGTTGAACTTCTAGTCCTCACACCAGCAGTAGGATCACCAATAATTGCTTCTATAGTGTGACTTCTATCCCACTTCCTTGTATGAGTTTGTTGACTTGTGCCTTCATCATTTTCTTTATTGTTGGTATGACTGTTAGATCCTTCTTCTCTTTCTCCCCCTGAGTTTGTGCTATCAAATTCAGGTGTTTGAGATGAGCTTCCACTTTCATGATTTTTCTGTTGAGTAGTCTCTTCATTTATCATCTGTTGTGCATCAACTTCATCTTCCCCATCAAAATCACTATCAATGTTGAGGTTTTCAAATGCAAGGGCTTCAGCTTCATTTTCATCAAGGCATTCCAAGCCTGGACACTTGTCATCATCAAAAGTCACATCTGTGCTTTTCATAATTTTCTTTTGATCTAACACATAGACCTTGTAGGAAGTTCTCTCCAATGAATATCCCAGAAAAATTGCTTCAAAAACTTTTGAGTCAAATTTTCCTACATATTCAAAATTATCTTTCAAAATGTAACACTTACTTCCAAACACATGAAGATGCTTTACAGTAGGCTTTCTCTTAGACATGATTGAGTAAGGTGATTTTCCATGTACCTTGTTAATGAGGTGTCTATTCTGAGTGTAACATGCAGTGTTAATAGCCTCTTCCCAGAAACTTGTTGGCAGTTTGACATCTTGCAACATTGTTCTAGCAGCTTGAACTAATGTTCTGTTCTTTCTTTCAACTACTCTATTTTGTCGAGGTGTTCTAGAAACTGAGAATTCTTGAACAATGCCCTTGCTTTTACAGAATTCACTAAATGTTGCATTTCTGAATTCTGTCCCGTTATCACTTCTCAATCTTTTTACACAGTTGTAATCTTCAGCCTATTTTTCTATCTTTTTGATGTGTTCAATTATGATGTGTGGAGTTTCATCTTTAGAGTGCATGAATTCTACCCAAGTGTATCTTGAAAAATCATCCACTATCACAGGTGCATATTTGTTCCTTAAAATTGATAAGACATTTACTGGCTCAAACAAGTCCATGTGAATAAGTTGCAATGGTGCACTTATTGAATTCACAGTTTTTGACTTGTGACTTGATCTTTTTATTTTTTCTTTCTGACAAGTTTCACAGACCATAATTTGAGCAAATTCTAGTTTGACCATGTCTCTTATTAACTCCTTTTTGACCAAGGTGTTAATTGCCTTTAAATTCAAGTGACACAGCTTTTTATGCCAAATCTTGTTTTGTTCTTCTGATGCCTTGGTGTAGAAGTAACAAATACCATCCTTATTTATTGAGTCTATGTCTGCAACAAACAAGCTTCCTTTCTTTGCTTCTTTCAGAGCAACTTCACCAGTTTTCTTGCTGATAAAAGTGTATTCTTCTTTGTTGAATAAAACTTCAAAACCTTTGTCTGCAAATTGGCTAACACTTAGAAGATTCACTTCAAGACCAGCTACCAGTGCTACATCATCAATGACAATATTTCCAGAAAAAACCTTGCCATATCCCATTATAAATCCTTTGTTGTTATCTCAAAGGTCACCAAAGGGCCAACTTTCTCCTCAAACTGTGATAGTAGGGCTTTATCTCCTGTCATATGCCTGGAACATCCACTGTCTATGATCCAGATGACTTTCTTCACTTTTCCCTATACATAATTAGTTTTAAGTGTGTTTAGCAACCCAAGCAGTGTTGGATACTTTCTTCTTGTTAACTGATTTAGCAGAAGTAGAATGAGTAGTTTCAGATAAAATAGAGTTCATTGACTGTTGAGCATTTTCCCTCTCTGTTGTAGACCCAATTTTTGTTTCTTTGAGGTCTACTCTCAGTTTGTGACAACTTTTCATCACTTTTAAGTTGCAAGGAATGCAGTCAAACTTGTCACAGAAGGAGTATGGATCACTTGCATTTGCTTCATTGTATTTGCAGGCTCCTTCCGTTGGCTTGCTAACTGCCTTTTTACAAAGATGAGTTAGGTGGTTCACAGATCCATAATTTTCATATTTCTTTCTTGGAGCATCTGCAACATTAGCAAAATTGTTGCTTTTGTTTATCCCTATTTTTCCTTTTCTATTTTTCTTTTTCTTTCTTGCATCTTCAGTTTTGGTTTTTTAACAGGTGTCTTGGAACTTTGTTTGTCCATGAGCTTCTCTTCAGTATTGGAAGACTAAGTTGATTCTTCAGTTTTCTTCTTTTTATCCTCATCAGCAATTTCTTGCTTGATAATCAATTCTTCTTCACTGAAGTTGACTTCACATGCTTTGAATATAGGTGTATTAACCTCTTTTAAGAAGGTTGGAGCATTTTCAGTTTTCTTTGCTTTCCCTTTGTCACCTACAGTCTTCTTTTTATCATTCATAGCATCATAGTCAAGGCCAACAATAATGTTTGCACATGGCTTGTTTTTCTCATGGTACTGTCCAACCTGTTCAGATGCATTTCTGAAAGATTTCAACTTCACTTCATTCTTTTTCAGCTTCTCCCTTAACACTGCTTCAATTTCATTTGCACACTTGAGCTTGTTCTTCAGATATGCATTTTCTTGTTTTGAAGCTTCAAGCTCCACCAACAACAATTCAGTTTCTTGCTTCTCACTTTCAAGGTTCTCATTTATCTTTGTTAATCTTCTAACTTCTTCATTAGCAGCAACCATGCTTGTGTAGATGTGAAACATTTTTATGCTCATCTTTTCTATAGTTTCCTTATATTGATTCACAGTTAAATCAATTGTGGTAAGAGTTGGTACCTGTGATTTAGATGAGGATGATTCTCCTTGCTCCAAGGCCATGAGTGCATAATTTCCAAATTCTTCATCTTCATCATTTTCAGAGTCATCCCAACTTTTACCCTCTGCAATATAAGCTTTGCTTTGTTGTTTCTTCAGAAGAGCTTCATACTTTGCTTCAAGTTCAAGATAAGTTTTATCCTTATTTGTTTTCTAGGATTTTCTGCATTCTGTAGCAAAATGGCCCAACTCATCACAACTGTAGCACCTTATCTTAGATCATTCAACAGATCCAATTTTGTAGCCATTCTTGCTATCAGAATTGTACTTCCCTTTTATTTTCCAGATGCTGTCTTTCTTGAAACACTGTCTTTTGCCCTTGAAAAATCTTGGCTTCTTTACTTTAATGTTGGAGAATTTTTATAGCCAAATAAGCCATTGACTGATCTAACTCATCCAGTTCATCAAGAGTGTAGAACTCATCTTCTTCCAATTCCAGAATGACTTGTTCCTGTGAATCATTTGTTCTTTGCTCACTTGTTGAGGAAACTGGAGTTTGAGATCTTGGCTCATCAGTAGATGTTTGACTTTCATTGACAATTAAGGCACTTGAGCCATCTACAACATGTCCTTGGCCAGATCTCAATGATTTCCTCTGAATCATTTCAAGTTCATATGTTTTAAGAATTCCATACAAAACTTCCAGTGTTATTCTATTCAAGTCTCTCCCTTCCCTGATTACTGAGATTTTCTGTTTCAAATGATCAGAGAGAGTAAGAAAGAACTTCAGGTTCACTTCTTTAGCTTCACAGTATTTTTTATGGAGCTGCAAATCATTTATCAGCTTGTTAAACCTTTCAAACATATATGTTATATTTCCTTTGGCTTGGTCATGAAACCCTCATATTGTGAAATCAATATCCTTCTTTGATTAGATCTAACTTCATCAGTTCCCTCACATAGTATCTCAATCTTTTCCCATATTTGCTTGGCAGTGTCACAGTTGACGATGTTGTTGTACATCACATTGTCAAGTGACTCAATGAATATCAATTGCAAGCCACTATCCAGGGAAACTTTCTCTTTTTCAGGCTAAGAAAACTTAGAAGGATCTTTTGGAGCATAATGAGCTGAAATCACCAAATCACCATCTGTTGATTCTTCAACTCTAACCATGGGAGTGAAGGGCCCATTCTTGAGGATCTGAATGTTGAGTGGATTGGCCATCCTGAAAAACAGTATCATTTTCTTTTTCCAAAGAGTGTAGTTAGCTTTGTCAAAGGTAGGAATTTTGATGCTACTGATTTTCTGTGTATTCATTCTTTCAAGATCTTGAATCTGTTTATTTTCAGATTTTGCTCTGATACCACTTGTTAGGTAATGGATAACACACAAATGGGGGTGAATGTGTTTTACTATTTTTGAGCTTTTCTTGAATGTTTTTGGTTGAACAAAGTAAATTTAATCTTGTAGAGAAGAAGTGTTAATGCAGTAAATAAACATGCAATAATTAAGAACACAATCTTTTCAAAACTCACTTAATTTTTATATTAAAAATGAAGAATGTTTTACTACAAAATTTCTAGGCTCTTTTGTTTAAAGAGCTTAGCTTCTTCTTGAGTGAATTACAAGATTTTCTATCTAGATTGTTACAACTGACTAAAGGACCAGTGTTAACTTCATAATTCAGTTAATTGCTGGTTTACACAGTGTACAATAAGACATGCTATTAGCTTTTCTAAACTGTCACTTATCATTTCCATTTCTAGAAAAGTAACTCTTCCATTTCTGGCTTAGCATATCTTTAGCATCCTGTGATTATCTTGATCTTCCGTTGGCAGTTAATATTCATCATCGATCTTGCACATTCTTCAAACTCCTTTTTGTAGACTTGTCAATCCAGCTGTTTAGATTGTTTGTTGATTATTTATCTTGAATATTGAACTAGTCTGTGATTTTGTACTTTGAGAATTTCACTCGAGATCTTCAATTAGGCATATAGAGATCTTGACATCTCGATAAGTATAATGACTTATCGAGATCTCTAATGCTCTAGTGAATTTGACTTATAGAGGTCTTTGAGTTCTCGAATGAAACTTTAGCTTGTTGAGATCTCTTAGCATCATGTCTTCACTTTGACTTGTCGACATCTTAGAGTTCTCTAGTGAATTTTAACTTATCGATATCTCTGAGTTCTATAGTTGACTTTGACTTATCGATAACTCAGAGTTCTCTAATGAATGTTGACTTGTCGATAACCTGAGTTCTCTAGTGAAGAAATGACTTGTCGATATCTCCAACCTTCATGTCTTCTTGACTTGTCGATATCTCTTTGAATTCTCTAGTAGCTTTCCTGACTTCTCGATAAGTCATTTGGAGTTCTCGAATGACTTCTCTATAACACTAAATATGTGACTTGTAGAGATCTTGACTTAGAGTATTTTTAACCAAACGGATTTATTGAACTCCAAACTTCTTCAAAATTCTTCTGAGGCATGATCACCTCGATCTTCTTTCAGATAGAATCCTTAGGCTTGATACTATTTCTGGAAAAAGACCCCAGTCTGCTCCTTTGCATTTTAACAGACTTTAAAATATTACAAGTACAAATACAAACTAAGATAACAATACAACTTACTTAGGGTTGAATAATTGTCTTAGTCTTGTTAAGGTACATGCATGTCTTGCACAACATACCTCAAGTATTACTCCAAACTTTATCATCTACACCAGACCTTTTGCATGCTCATCAAAGACTCAATCAAACAATTTCGGACCAAATCTTTGTCAACGTGTTTAATGGCATCGATGAGGACCCTGTTTCTGACCATGACATGATCAGCAAATTTTCTATTCATCACCAATATTTATATCAATATTAATGATTTAAGTTGAACATGTTAATCGCCTAAATGACAACACATGATTACAGTGCATAAGTGCATTATCATTAATTTTTATTTAACTTGGAATTTGTAACAATCAGATACCAATACATCGATCAATACTAGCTTTTTTTTTGCATGCATTCCTTCTAGTAAAAGCTAAAACTAGGGTCTTGATATCTTGAATGTACATTTCTATTAGTTAACACACATTTTTTGCATACTAATACCACAAGCACCGTTAAAAAATTAATTGTTATTTCTATCAACATTGTGTTTGTGTTTAGTAACAAACATAAGCACCGTAATATTATGGTGTTCGTTAATTTTTTAACTTTACTTTGATTTATCATGTGATATTTGCAAGAGATCGAGTCAGCAATGAAAGTTCTTATGATGGGTCTTGCAGTTTAAATTTTTGTATAATTAGGCTCCTAAAGAGTAAGACTCGACAATGGAAGTTCTTCACCAAATTCTCAATTTCTAGAATATCAACGTGTACACACAAATCTCCTTGCAATTATGAAAAGAATGGTCAATTTTTCATAATGATGGTTTTCTGAGTGCAAATACAGTCAAATGATGGATAATGAAAGTCTCAAGTTCATCTCTGAATTCCTTGGAATGAACTTTATTTAGTTGAATGGGAATATAGTCAATAGTGAAAAGTATGTACAGTCTGCATTCAATGGCTCTATGGGAGTTGTTGTCTAACAACTTTTGTATTACGATAAACTCATGTGTTGAGATTTGAAATGTTGGTGAGTGCCTTCTACTGGAATCACATGAGTACTTTATGAGATTGTCGGCATAGACCCTAGGAATCATGAATTACACAAGTAAGACTATATATGGATGTTTCTCCATTAAAATTATTTTGTTAGCATATCTGCAGACCCCGACATTCTCTTCTAAGTTCTCCTTAGAATTTTCTGAGCAAGTGTGTGTATGGCTATTTAGTTTTAACACTTTTAACTTATTACAAAAAATCTATACTATATTATAATAATCGGAATGAGGTATAATTTGGTTCAACGGTTATTCCATAATTTTGGTTATTAAAAAAATAAATAAATAGTATTATATATCCTCTAAACTACTAAATTATTAAACTACTACACATATAGTTTACTTATACTAGTAAACTACAATCATAGTTTATCCTATTATTAAAAAAAATAAATAAATAGTGTTATATATCAGCTAAACTACTAAATTTTTAAACTACTACTAAATATAGTACACTTACCCTACTAAACTACTACTAGAGCTTATCCTATTATTTTTATTATAAATTTATAATTATTATATAATTATATAATTATATAAATATTTTTAAATTATAATATGACAGAATAAATAAAAAATTTAAATATTAACAGAAACTCGTGTATCGCACAAAATTTAAGTTAGTAATGATACTGACAAAAAGTTTGTCATATGAGTATGCACAAAGTTACTAAGTCTGTTAGCAAATTTACACTTGGACAATAATTATTTATACAAATTATTTAAATCTATCACACTTGATTACCAATTGTTTTATTGATAATTATATATATAATGATTTTTTTACTACTATCTTTCGAACTTAAATGTACTTCCACTTCAAAATATTTTTTATAAACTTAGTTAATACATATAAAAAAATTGAGAATTTGTCAAGTGAATTAGAAAATAATAATATAATTTTAAATTTATTTTAAAAAAATATACATCAATCTCAAAAATTATTTTTAAAATTAATAAATATTTCATTTCGGATAAGACTTATCATCGGTACATATTAAATTTCTTAACACATGTTTAACTGTAATTTTTTTAAACAATACTAATATAAATGAACCAAATTATTGTTATCAAATAGTTTGATATTCTCTTTTATATGTTGTAAGGCGATCTTTTACAATATTTTCAATTTTTTACTTCAGTCAAATTTTTTAATTATATTACATATAATTTAATTAAAAATAAACTAATATTAATACATACCCATGAATATATATGTATATATATATATTTATATATAAAAGAAATTGAAATGTTTATATTTTTTACTATAATATATTTTTAAAAGTAAATTATTAAATATATTTATATTAATATACCATGCGCCGACATAAATGAAAGTTTTATGTTAAAGTCCAATGGATATTAAATTCGAGTTACAATAATTGAATATGTATACGTAAATATGTATACATGTATTTATAATATTAAAACGATATAAAATTAATGATCAAAATAAAACGCTCAATGCCAAAAGATAGAAATATCATGATAGAAAAAAGATTGTTGAACAAGTTAATATTTTTCATTTTAGCATTTAAGATTTATTGGTTGCAAATATCTTTAAAAAATTACAATAAAATAATTATTTTTTTGAATTAATCGCATATATCTTATAAAAATAAAAATTGTAATTATTTCACTTATTTCTTAGAACTTAAAACTTATGCTATATGGAAATAAAAATGGTTTAATAAAAATAGGAAAATAGCTTTTTGAAAAACTTTCTTTGAAGTATTAATTATGCTTCATTATCATTTTAAATGGTGCATTATGATGAATTTTATAAAATAATATTTTTTTCTTATAAGAAGATAAATATTTATTTATCTTTTCGTCCACTAATATTCATTTTATACATGTAAAATTAAAAAATCTTATAAGAAGAGGTAACAAATATTTAATTTTTTTGCTTAAATCTTTCGTAATCGAGAGTGTTTATTGTATATTTTTAAATATTACAATATAAATTAATATTTATATAGGAAGAAATCACCAATAAAAATTATTATATTGCAATTGGTAATAATAAATGTCACTTTGAACAAATTTAGAAAGAAACAACAATCAAATTGAAATCAAAAAATAAAATGAAGACTTAGATCTACAAAATAAAATCACAAAAAGAAGAAAATCTGGACCCCTTTAAAACTAAAAAGCACATACTTGATTGGAGAAATTAAGAAATCCAGATACTTTCATGATTAATAACAAGACTAAGAAAACTGAAATAAAATAAAGAGATTGGGGATTTTCCAAGTAGAAAATCGGCAAAAACCTAGGCAACCACTATATTTGACAATGAGAAGAGGATGCAGAGAGAAACTTAAATTAACACCTCTCTAATATAACCGTCACTAAAAAATTTATTTTGATTTGATTTAAAATTTGAAATTATTGAGAAATAAATTTAAGTAAATTATTAATGTAATCCGATTTGTTATAAAAATTGAACATATGATAGTATGCACTATTATTTTAACATCCTTTCTAATTGATACATTTTCATTATTATTTATATTTCTCTACTTTGAATATACAGATTGAACAAAAATGCATATAATAGGAGAAAAGTTAATTTTATTTTTTATAACTTAATATTTATTTCATCGACAATTATAATTTTTTATTTGACATGCTACGGGATTACAGTGTCTCCTTTGTGTTATGTTATTTAATATTAGAGTATTGTTTATATAATGTAACAAATTATAATATATACATATTTTGTATTACACGATTTTAGTTATAAATTTCGAGGGGTTATCGAATACGACATCTAGAAACCGTCAATAAAATATGTTATTTTAATTTTATTTTAATTTTATTTTAATTTAAAATTATTCAGAAATATATTTAGGCAAAAACAATAATCTAATTTAATTTTTGTAAAATATAATAAGTGAAACTCTATATCATTAATTTTACATCCTTTTTCGATTTATACTTTTTCATAAAATATGCATTTTTCCTACTTTAAATACACATATTGAGAAATAAATATATATTTAAGCAAACAATTGATTTATATGACTTTTGTAAAATTTAACAACCAAAATTGTGCATCATTAATTTCACATTATTTTTTACTTCATACTTTTTGTTAAATAAACATAAAAAGAATTCAACATGCTACATTTTTAATTTAATAACTTTAATATAAAAAAATACTTTTTATATTTTATACCTTTTTAGTTGCATAATAAGAGGCGTCTTATATCTTAATTTTATATTATTCCAATTTCAGTATTATTGTATATCATCTATTATACTTTTTAGTTAAAGAATACGAGTTGTCTTCGAATATGAAGAAGAGAAAAAATCAATTAATATATTATTTTAATTTTCTTTCAATTAAAAAATTATTCTATATCCCCTTTTATACCTTTTTAGTTGCAGAATATGAGGCGTCGTCGAAAATAACGCCGATATACTGTCAATAAATATCTTATTTTGATTTTATTATAATTTCAAAATTATTATATATCCTTTGTTATATTATTAGAAATGCTAGGTACCCAAAATTGAATCCCAAAGCCATTCCAAAATTTCATGTGTTACGTGTTTATTGGTCATGGCATAATTAAATAAGATGAACCTCATGCATCCACATCAAACCTCCCAAATGAAATAGCCTAAATCCTCGTGCATTCACATCAAACCTCCCAAATGAAATAGCCTAAATTGCCCACATCACCAATGACACATCATTTTGGAACTCATTTTTGAAACCAATTTTGGATACCTAGCACTACACTTAAAATATTTAGTGATGGAAAATGAGGCGGCGTTGAAAAGAAAGTTGAGAAACTGTAAATTAATATTTTATTTTAGTCTTACTCCAATTTCAAAATTATTTTATATCTTCTTATATATCTCTTTAGTTACAGAATACGAGGCGTCGTCGGACGACGACCAGAAACTGTCAATAAATATCTTATTTTGATTTTATTCCAATTTTAAAATTATTGTATATACTAGATTATACCTTTTAGTTATAGAATACGAGGCATCGTCGTAAACGAAACCAAGAAACATTCAATGAATATTTTATTTTGATTCTATTCCAATATCAAATTTATTGTATATCCTCTTTATATCTATTTAGTTGCAGAATACGAGGCATGATTTTCGACGATGCCGAAAAACTATCAATAAAATTTTTATCATAATATTATTCCAATTTTAAAATTATTGTATATCCTCTATTATACATTTAAGTTATTGATTACGAAGCATCGTTGCATACGAGAATGAGAAATAATTAATTAATATCTTATTTTAATTTTATTCCAATTTAAAATTATTGTAAATCATCTTTTATACGTTTTTAGTTGTTGAACACGAGACATTGTCTTCGTTTGAGAAACTATCATTAGATATCTTATCTTGATTTTTTTATAATTTGAAAATTATTGTATATCTTCTGTTATACGTTTTAGTGATAGAATATGAAGTATCATCGAAAAGGAAGTCGAGTAACAGTCAATTAATATCTTATTTTGATTTTATTCCAATTTCAAAATTATTGTACGTCCTATTTTATACATTTTTAGTTGATGAATATGAGGCGTTGTATTCGACGATGCCGAGAAACTATCAATAAATTTCTTATTTTGATTTTATTCTAATTTTAAAATTATTGTATATCCTATACTATAATTTTTAGTTGTAGAATACGAGGCGTTCTTGAAAACGAAACCGAGAAACACTCAATTAATGACATATTTTGATTTTATTCCGATTTCTAAATTATTGTAATTCCTCTTTTATTCCATTTTAGTTACGTAATATAAGGCGTCGACTGACGACGCGGAGAAACTGTTAAGAAATATCTTATATTGATTTTATTCCAATTTTAAAATTATTGTGTATTCTCTATTATACCTTTTAGTGACAAAATACAAGGCGTCGTCAAAGACGACGACGGGTAATTATCAATAAATATCTGATTTTGATTTTTGTCAAATTTCAAAATTATTGAGAAAAATTCAAGCAAAAAATTGACATGATCTGATTTTTATAAAATGTAATGACCGAAATTGTGAACTACAAAATTTTGCATTATTTTTTAATTCACATTTTTTTGTTAAATATACATATTTTAGTACTTCAAATATACATATTAATATATATATATATATATTTAATGAATTGGGGATATTCATATAACATACTTCACAAAATAATATATTTTATAGTGTTTTGATTGTAGAAAATAGGTGGTCGCCGATGTCTCCGATTAAATAATAGTCTTCATAGAACCTTCCTATATATATACATAAGAAAATTAAAAAACAGCTTAGTTTGTTTATACATAACTTAAATATTTATTTCAACAGTACTTAAAAAAGTTTATTTGACATAGTACGAGATTATATTTCCCAGACATTAAATTATGAGATTTCTTATACATTTGTTTAACATATAGAAATTTCTTAGATGTACATATAGGCGTACCATAATATTATTATCATCTTAATAAGGATCGAGAATAGTAATGAATCGTGTAACATCTAATCATTCAATTCCCATCTACATACAACAACAAAAAAGAAGGCTTTAGTACTGTAAGGAAGTTTGGGACAGATGAAGGTGTTACATTA
Organism: Apium graveolens; assembly: GCF_009905375.1. Classification (NCBI taxonomy): domain Eukaryota; kingdom Viridiplantae; phylum Streptophyta; class Magnoliopsida; order Apiales; family Apiaceae; genus Apium; species Apium graveolens. Next base: position 43,419 of record NW_027417573.1, on the reverse strand, counting down.
ATATCTTCAATGAAAAATACATATTCTTCTTGCCCATTTTTTGTTTTGTTCTTCTCCAAATCCTCCGTTACAAGATCAAAAAATATTGTCGGATCATACTCGGTTGTTGGAGTTTAATTGGTAAATACTTTGCATGTAAATTAATAAAACAACAAATATGTACCTTCATGAGATGCAATACTCAAATTTTTTCTTCCAAATTGTATTTATCAAATACCTATGTCACAATACAGATATTATATGCGTATTATAAGTACAAGTTGGATTGCAACATGTCTATTCTGCGTTTAACTATTCTATGGATTGCTCAAATGCATGATTGTAACATTTAGTACAAAATATTCTTTCAACTCAAACTCAATCCCCAAGTTTTAAATATACTTCATTTCATCTATAAATGTTAAATCATTATATTTTTACTTAATATCTATTTGATTTATGATATGAAGAACATGCATGGATGAATAAAATCAGATTCAAACAATTACTCAATCACTTTTCACTAATGTTCAACAAATCTAAAGATATACACAAAAGTATCATATGCAATACCATATGTGAAAAAACATCAATGACGTAAGGGTGCATATAGAGGAGGAAGTAACAATATGGACCCGGTGAATAATAATAATACCTCCGTTTTTTATTCAAGTGATAGTTACTCTATAATTGTAGTAAAAATAATAACTAAAACTTTTTGGTGCCTGATAAAACAATAGGAGATGTGTCAATTATATTTCAATTTGGCCACAATTTGGTATCTAAACCTTTTTCATAAAATTAAACCACATTAATTAATTTATGCTATTGTCTAATTTGAAACTTTTGAAAAGCCAAATCGTCCGGTAAGGAATCGGGCGCATTAAAGCAAAACTTGGTTGCAGACCTCCAAATCTAAATCTTTTCTCTTTAATTTTTTTTAACATTTTTAATGAATTAACTAAGTATCATAAATATATAAGAATATAAATTTATACAATATAAATAAAATTAAAATTTTAAATGTTAGTACAATTCTACCCTCAAAAAATTCAAACCATTATTTTATAGTAATTTTTATGACAAAATATATTAAATATTATATATTTTCACAAATTCATATTTGAAAGTAAATTAAATTATAATCTTTTACTTAGGTAACACTTTAGTTCTACGGCCACTACTTTATTTCATGGATAAATTTTTTTATTTTAAAATACAGAGAATATGAAACAAAAGAACATGTTCTTAATAAAACTCTATTTATGAGTATTTTTAACCACTAAAGCCATACTGTTCTACAACAATAAATTATTATTAAATTTTATATGATGTCCATTATAATGTGCAATTATATATTATATATAATAGAGTAAATGGGAGTTGAGTGCGAAAATTAAATCAAGGTTAAATAACGATTATACCCTTCAAGTAGTAAAATTACACTTAAACTCCTATCCTATTTATGAAACTCTTATTTTATTTTATTTCATATTTAATGCCCATTAATATTCAAGTTTTAAAATAATTGTATATACATGTAAACATACACCCACACATATATTTATACATAAGTTATTTTAAGTTATATGGATCATTTAAAAAGTAATAAATACAATTAAAAATTAGAGATTTTGAAATAATTATAAATATAACATAATTTTATCATATCAATTTTTTAAATAACATTACATAGTTCATATCAAATTAATTATGGATTAAGTGACCAACGACGAAAGGAAATCATTACTACCTAATTTAAAATACACTTATCAAATTATTTTGAATAATATTTTTTAAAATTATTTAATATGTAAAATGATTATTCATGAAAATTATAAAGTATCAAATACATAATATAATTGTCACATCTTATTTTACGTAAAATTCCTACAATAAAGTTTCTATAAATATAACACAAAAAAATTTGTAATGTCCCAACATCAAATTTCAAATAACTTAAATAAAAATTGAAATTAATAAAAATATTATATAATATTCTATAGTATGTAGTGCCTCAGGCTATAGAGCTGGTTATGATTAATAACACACCCTAAGTACAATAACTTGTGAAAACAAAAAAATCAGGCAATTAAGAATTAATACTAACATACCTAAATTCCTTATAACCTTGACTCACCTAGAAAACTTCTTTAAAAAAATCTAGCAAATCCGATTTCCAAACAGAATCACATATAATTAACAAAAGAAATATTTACTACCTTAAATGTTAACTAACATATCTAATCAAATCAATTTTCACCTAAATATTAACATACTAACAACCAAAAAAATTAACATATATTATACACACATCTAGCACTTACCTCAAAACTTATAAATAAAACCTTACCAACAAATACAAACTTGACTCCTACTTCTACAAAATATAAACTCCACTCCCAACTTATTAACACAATTTTTTAACAAAATTTTTTTTGACGAACAAAGTAAAAAATTTATTAAAACATTCAATTCTCACCGCGACAAACCACCTAACTGTCAACTACGATTGTGAAATAAAAATTAAGCTAAGCAGATAGCTTTTTTATTTTCAGATTTTTTAACACCTAAAATATTCAAATTCTTTAATCTAAAAAGTATTACAATGACATTTTGAGTAATCAAACCTATATCAATTCTGAAACTAGTAGTAACAGAATTGACCTTCACATTAGCATCTATAGCCCAATTTTCAGAACTATCAATTATGTCAACCTATATTAGAGCAACAAATGCCCCTAAAATCCGAACACTTTTTTGTCGTGTTGCGATATCAACCACCGTCTCAGATCTATACAAGTCTTATAGATCTCCAAAAAAAACATATAAATTATTTTCAGAGCCACCGAAACCGGCAACAAAAGATAAAAAACATCACAACATAAAACACTAACATTCCAAAAAGATGGGTACTACTAACAACTAAAACTTGGTTTTATTGAAAAAATGATAGATAAATAAAAGAGGAGATGTGATTGCGAAAGTGGTCTTGATCAATTGATGGATGAAGGTTAAAAAATGAAGAAGTGGTAGTTAGAACTCTAGTTTAGGGGGTCTACTCTCAAAACCCTAGTTTTTGGATTATGTAGCATTTATAGTAAAAAAAATTATTTTTTAATTACAAATACAAAAAACAAAAATAATAATGACATGATCAAAATAAATTATACCTCATTTGCTATTATATAAATTAATAACAATTTCAAATATGACTTATTGAAGTTTTTAAATTTTTAGATTGAGATACAACATTTCACTTTTAACAATTATTTATAAATACAATTATTTTTTTTAATAGTGATACAACATTAAATTTTACTATTATATGATTATTATAAGGACACTTTCAAAAGTTTACAAATACGATACGATTTTGTAAACATGCATATTCTAAAATTTTGAAATACATAAGTTTATAAAACCTATAACATCTTTTTAATGTTACTAGGAAAGTCGATAAATGAATATCATTGGGACCAAAAGTATATATTCATTTATATTTATAGAGGTTATTTATTTATCGATTAATGAATATTTAATTTATTTATCAATATATGAATATTTATTCCTTTAGATATTATTTTGAGTTCCTTTTTTTAATTTTTCACTACATTTTCTTTAAAAATGTACCTAAAATTTATTATAATTGTGATATTTAGTAACATTCATTTTTTTAACATTCTAAATTAGGTTTACATGCATAGAATTATACATTCAATGTGTATAAAATATTAAAAATGTAAGATATTTATGAAATCACATGTAATCACATCTTATTTTAAAATCACAATCGGAAACTATTGATCAATCAAATGAAATTTAAATTGGGTGTATAAAGACTAAACCTTATTTTATTCAACATTTAGCGAGATTATTAGTTAAGCCTATTTGCCCAAGTTGGTTGGGACTAGAAAAAATTATTTATTTATTGAGATTATTCATTTATCGAGTTTCTACTTGTAATATTTGTTAAATTAAAAACTTTTTATTTGTAATCTACCTAAACATAATAGTTTTACATCTTTATATTTAAAAAAAATAATTACGAATCAAAATTTTGTAATAATTATTTATTTGTAATCTAACTGATAAAATAAAAAAAAGAAAACTAAATTACCAAATAAGGATCGCATGATTTACCCTTCTAACTGAATCTTAAAACTGAAATCATAACTTTTTTAAAGCTAAACCATTTCTAACACACACGTTAACAATTTAATATGTACTACAACATATATAAATATTTTTAATGTTTTTGGTAATTAATTTTAAAAAATTAATCAAAACAAAACATGCATAATATGTTATGTAAACATTATTAATTTTTTTAACCACATCTTATACAATCAAATTAAAGTAAATATCATGGTAAAATATGTGAAAATTAATGGATGGACTAAACATAAAATTAAGATATTTTTATGAAAAATGTTTAATATACACAATTGTGTACAAAATTTTGTACATAATGACCCCAATTAAATTCCACATCAATTATTATGTTATTGTGGACAAATTAGGCACGGCCAAACAAGTACTAGTTTAATTAAAAAAAGAGGCTGTATAGCATTTGGATCTTAACCGCCTACCCTATTAATGATCCTAATATTGAATCATATTTAAATGAGGTACAACAGATACTATTTTTCCAACCTCTTATAAGTAGGACAAATATGCTCTATTTATATATAGGGATCCCTAATTGGGCCTTTTTTCCTACAAATGGGCCCTTATTGGGCTATTTATTTAGAAACTCTTATCTTCTAGTCCTATATAATATCTTTACTTCTTTCCCTATTATGAGACCCAACATTTGTCCCCCGCGAATATTGTTGCAATATCTTTAAATTTGCTGTTATGACACCTATTTATGACCTGCAAAAAATAAGAAGTAAATAAAAAGGAATAAAGTTAAAAATTTTAGCTTATTATTATTATATATATATATTATTATATATACATATATATTTTATTATTATTATTATTATTTACTATTCCCGCATAATTATGCATGTGGGTGAGAAAGGATTGTGATGATTTAAATATGAGAAAACTCTTCATCTTCCTTCTCTTTTATCAAGCGGATGCTACAGTGCTTATTTTAAAGGGACCAATCCTCTCTCCGGGCTTTGCCACCTCCTCTGTAAGTTTTTCTGATCTTAACTGTTTTATTTTACTTAGATTTTTAACGTAGCTATTTTAGATTTCTAAATTGCGTTCTTCATCTTCAAATCTTGATTGTCTGAGTGTGTTCGTGACTGTTTTCTTCCGAATCCATGGCTGATCCCGATTCTTCCTCTTCTAATCCCTTTCGAAATCCTGAGAAACGTCCTCTAGACGAAGGAGATGAAGAATCTGTTATAAATTTAGATAATCTAGAAATTCCTAACTTAAACTCGTGTAAATCTTTCGACTTTATGAACGAAGCCAAACTTTTCTCTGGCGTCGAGGTAGCGTCTAAGGTATCTCCGCCACTCAGTCCTCGTACTTTAGAGTTCAGAGAGAGAGTTCTTCGTGAGAGTTTGGAAATTGGTCGCCTTGAGTTTCCTCGGGGTAGTAGTCTTGACTATATAAGTCACTTTTCTAACCATCGGTTAAATATGGCGAAATTAGAATCTTGGGTTGGGTACAAGTTACGTGTTCCGACCCCCGACGAACGTATGTGGGTGATGCCCGAATTTGGTATGCACGGTATCCCTTTAATTATGTTTGAATATGGTCTTCGACTTCCGATGCACCCCTTCCACTTAGCGATGTACGAGGCTATTGGGTGTGGGGTTGCTCAGTTGTCGCCTAACTCTGTAGCTCAGATTACTGGTTTTATCGTTTTGTGTAGTGAGAAAGATAGGATTCCTTCAGTAAAACTATTTTTTTTAATTTATTGTATTCGATATCATAACGGTCAGGTTTACTTCGATACCCAGAGTAAGCGTCCCAAGATTGTTAGTGTTAAATCTTCTAATTCGGGGTATCATTCCAAGTGGGTTTATATCGGGGGTAAGGAGTTAGAGTTTGTAAGGCCCTGTCGGAAGGTGACACAGTCGACAGTCGAGTATCTAAATGGTCTCGATAAATATGACGCTGAGTATCTTGATGGGTTTCAGGGATCAAGACCCGTTTTAACACACAATGATTTGAAGGATTTTAAGTTCCTTAAAGAGCATAACCGTAAGACCTTTATAATTTGTCTTTCAAAGTCATCCTCTTTCTTTTTCGTTCTTTTTTTTTACTTGTTTCGTATCTACATATACGATTTTGTTGATGTAACTTTTTATGTGTTGGTTTTTTTTTAGTTGCTGGGAGTTCGCTGAAAAAGCTTTTAGAAAGCGGAGTGCTGGTGGAAATGGAGAAAGCGATGATGATGTCGGTGAAGAAATCGAAGGCTGGGGCTGTCGACGCTCCGAGGGTTGAAGACTATACCTCGTCGAAAACTATTTCCATCGAGCTTTTAGATGAAGCTAGAAATAAGGTTATTGGAGGCTTTGAGTGTGTTAAATGTGAGGAAGCCGGGCATCCCTCCCGGAAAAGGTCTAGGAATGCGGCTTATTAAGGCCCCGGAGGTTTCTGGTAAGAAGTTTTGTGAGGATATTGGTGTTAGTGGTGTTAACAGGACTATAACTTTTATCGAAAATCAAGGATTTATGCAGCCTACTGTCGACCCTGAGGCAAGCAAGGAGATCATTCGGGTTGAGATTCGGCCTACAGAGAGATGGGTTAGTGGGTCGACTGCTCCGGCTCCCCTTCGGGCTTTTTGTGTCTTCAATCTTCCTCAGGACTCTAGCGCTTATGTTAAGCGGTCCCGGTCGGAACTTGTTGATCGATGCTTGGGGAGGGCTGGCAGGGTATACATGACTTTTCCTAGATGTTCATTTTATTTATGTTTTATGTTCTGTATTTATGAGTTTCCTTCTTTACTAGATCCGACATAATATCTTTCATTATCGTGTTTTGACAGTTTTTATCCAATGCAATGCATCTTCTTGAGGAATATAGGGCTGATGAAGGTAAGAGTTCACCTTCGAAGATTGAAGAGGAAAGGGACATCTTGAGAGATGAGAAGAAAAAGCTTGAGAATGATTTGGCTGAAGCCAGGGGTCGAATTACCGAGATATCAAAGGCAAATTCAAGTTTTCGATCCAAGGTACATTAAAGCTCCCCCTCACTTTATTCGGTGTTCTCAGTTTCACACCTGTATTTAAATTATTGGTTTTGTTATACGCATATAAGCGAATTAGAGTTGGCCAACGATAGCCTGAAAAAGGAGTCGGAGGGTGTCGGCTCTCGATTGAAAAGTGTTGAAGTCTCGCTTTCTGAGGAGACTAAGAAACGCGAAGTTTTGGAGGCCGAGGTCACGTCCCTTCGTGAGAAGAGTGAGACTCAAGAGACAGATAATTTGAACTTGAAGCTGGAGGTGGAGAAGGGTGTTGAGGATATGGCTGGTGCCCTTGGTGAAGGGTATGGGCGTTGCCTTACTAGGATGAAGAAAGCCGGCTATGATGTTAATGGCCATGGCTTCGAGGATTACATTCGGGATTACGCCCAATAGCGTAAGGAAGCTGATCTCAACCCTTGAAGACGAGGAATGCCTCGTTATCTGATGTAATGTTTGGATGATATTTTAATTTGACCAAGTACATTTTGTTGGATTTTTCTGTGCGAGTCTTCCCTTCTGGGGATGATTATTGTTACTTTACTATAAGCTCTTATTTTGGTGAATATTTTTTTTTGTATTTCAATATTTAAGTTTTGCATAACACATTATCTCTCATATTCGTCTCCCTTGATTTCGCGATTTTTTATTCTATGTTGGTGTAGTGTCTACTATATTTTGTTTTGATCTTCATTAATCCACGCCTTTTGTGTAAGTGTTATAGGGTTACTACCCTTGTTAAGCCTTCTTTTCCCCTATTTCTTTATATTGTTATTTGATTTGAAGTTAATATAACGTTTTGATTTTCGGATTTGCACATCTTAAGGACCTTAATCTCCTGAAAATATTTTTCGAGTGGATAACTCTTCGGATATTCTTGATTGGTGTTTTCTCAAGTCTCGATACACTATTGCTTTCTGGTGCATCGAATCCAGTTACGTTAGTAAGGTTTTTTCGAATCTCGTGGGACTAGATTCCTCCCGGGAACTGCTTAATTTTTTGCCTTTATATATGTATTTTCTAGAGAGCCCTGATTTGATGGGATAAAGTTAATTAATGTAACAAAATATATGTTTACGAATTATAAGACGTCTGAGAGTAACAAATTGCACTGATAATTTAATGTGATTGTCTTAACGGGGATCTCATATTAACCCCTTTTCGTTAGGACTAATTTTTCATAATTAAAGTTAGTTTTGATTCATACATTCCAATCAATTTAACTACTGATAAAATTTCTTCAAGTGAATGGCATTCCAAGCATTCTTGAGAGGAGTTCTGTCGAGGGTCGAAAGACGATAGGTCCCCGGTGCAACAACATCTGTCACCTGATATGGTCCTTCCCACGGAGCCTTGAATTTACCTGTTATGGCCGGTTGGGAGGCTGCCGACTCTCGAAGGACTAAGTCCCCAACCAAGAACATTTTGACATTCACTTTCTTGTTAAAGTAGGCTGTTGTGCGAGCTTGTTGTTGGAGAACTCTTCTTGACGCTTCGTCTCTGACTTCTTCTATAAGGACATTGTGGAGTTGAATTCCTTCTCGCGATGCTTCAGCGTCAAAGTATTCGACCCTTGGGGAGTTAAGGGAGATTTCGACAGGCGAGGCTGCTTCCAAACCAAAGGCCATTTTAAAAGGGGATATACCTGTTGAACTCCTAGGGGTCGTTCTATAAGACCAGAGAACATTTGGTAATTCGTCGACCCATGGTCTTGGTAGTTCGTCAACCCTTTTCTTGAGACCCTGTAAGATGATCCGATTTGAAACTTCAACCTGTTCGTTAGCCTGGGGGTAAGCTACCGATGACTTGATGTGTTTTATCTTGAGCTGCGAAAGTGTTTTTGTAAACTTATCTCCCACGAATTGAGTTCCATTGTCGGTCACAACGATTCTCGGCACTCCAAACCTAAACGCAATATATTCCATTAAAAATTCTACCATCTCCTTCTCGCGAATTTTAGCCAAATGTCGGTCTTCGACCCATTTTGTTGCGTAGTCAACAGCCACAACAATGTATTGGGCTTGATTCTTAGACTTCGGGAAAGGGCCCACGATATCTATACCCCACTGAAAGAAAGGGCATGGGTTGATGACTGGAATCATTTCTACCGAGGGTTGATGGGAAACAGTCCCGTAAAGCTGACACGACTTACACCTTCGCACAAAATTTTCACAGTCACTTCGCATTGTAGGCCAAAAAGGACCTTGCCTCACTATCTTAAGGGATAGGTTCTTGCCTCCTAAATGATCCCCACAAATGCCGTTGTGGACTTCCACCATCGATAGGTTAGCATCTTCTGGACCTAAGCATCAAAGTAGAGGCTCTACAAGTCCCCGACGGTATAGCTTGTTTTCTAGCACACAATAATTTTTTGCCTTGTATGATATGGATCTAGCTTCATTCTTATCTTGTGGCAGCTTGTTCTGTAAGATATATTCCAAAAAAGGTTGGCGCCAATCTGCCATAGAAGATATCTCATTGATCTTCAGCATGTCGGGGAATGGAGGGCTTAAGTCAATGGAGGGAACCTTTCTTTCCTCAACATAAATTGCCTCAGATGTTGTCACAACGGATGAGGCCAATTTAGACAGTGCGTCAGCCCACTGGTTATCTTCCCTGCAAATATTTTTAATTATCCATGACTGGACTTTCTCCAACAAAGACATGGCCAGTTTCAAATATGTTGACATTCGAGCGTCGTGTGCTTTAAACTCTCCCTGTAACTATTTTGCTACAAGCTGTGAATCCCCAAATATTTCTAAAATCTTTACCTCTAGTTTGATTGCTAGGCGAAGACCTGCTAACAAAGCCTCATACTCAGCTACATTGTTTGTTACTGGAAATGAGTATTTTAAGGCCTGTTGTATTTTGAATCCCTCTGGACTGATTAAAATGACCCCTGCACCCCCAGACGATGATGTTGATGATCCGTCGATGAAAAGAACCCAAGCCTTTTGTGGAAATAATGTTTCTTCGAGTACATGACTGTCAAATTTGCATTCTACAACAAAGTCTGATAAGACTTGAGACTTTACTGCATTCCGTGGTAGATACTCAATATGGAATTGGCTGAGCTCGACCGTCCAAGCGGCGAGACGCCCTGTCATGTCGGGCTTGTGCAAGATACGCTTTAGGGGCTGGTTAGTCATGACCTTTATCAGACGGCCTTGAAAATAGTGACGGAGCTTTCTGCTTGCTACCACGAGAGCATAAACTAATTTCTCCATATGTGGATAACGAGTTTCGGCGTCTTTCAGCGTGTGGCTGACGTAGTAGACTGGGGCTTCTCGCCCCTCGACATCTTTGACCAACACAGAGGCTACTGACCCATCGGAGGCCGAGATGTACACTTTCAAAGTCTCACGAGGCAATGCTCTTGTTAAAACTGGGGGGCTTGTCAAAAATGCTTTTATAGCTTCAAATCTTTCTTTACATTGATCGTCCCATATCAACTTTTTGTTCCTTGATGCTTCTTTGATGACCTTGAAGAAGGGACTACATTTTTTGGAGGCTTGGGGTATAAAGCCTTGAAGGGCCGCTATGCAACCAGTAAGACGTTGAACCTCTTTGATGGTAGACGGATCTTTCATTTCAGATATGGCTTTTATCTGTGAGGGGTCGGCTTCAATCCCTCGTTGAGAAACAAGAAATCCTAGGAATTTCCCAGATGTTAAACCAAAAGAGCACTTTAACGGGTTCAACCTCATGTTATTGCGCCTGACGTTTTCAAAAGTCTCTCGAAGGTCACTGCAATAATTATTTGAGGATTTTGATTTGGTTATCATATCATCAACATACACCTCGAGGTTCCGTCCCAATTGCTTCTTAAATATTTCATCCATCATGCGCTGAAATGTTGCGCCAGCATTGATTAAACCGAAAGGCATGTTTCGGTATGCAAAGACCCCGCGATGTGTGATGAATGCTGTTTGCTCCCAGTCTTGATCATCCATCCTGATTTGATTATATCCCAGTCTCGGTATTTGCTTACATCTCTTGGGATATGAAGGGTTAACACTACACACCTCTCGGGCATAGGACTTACGAGAATTATTTGACATACCTCTAGCGGCGTAACCGCTGAAGATCACATCGACTATTCAGTCGTCTTGTCTTTGTTGATTTTGGTCCTGTCCTTCGATGTAATGGACAAAATGGCCTCTTTAGATTTTGGACTCGATGAGATTGCTTAACTGATAGCATTGTTCTGTGGTGTGTCCCGTATCTTCGTGGTAGTCGCAATACCGAGAGCTTGGTGGACGACCCGGCTTCATCAGCCTCGGGGGTCGAAAGTCAGGTTCTATCTTTAGAATTGCCAAGATTGTTGCTTTGTCGACTGTAAGCTTAGTAAACTCTTTGTCTTTTTTATCACGGGGTTGCCATCTTCTATCTGATACGGGCTGTCACGGGTATTCTCGACTTCTCGGGCTTTGATGTTTCTCTTTTCCAGTATCCCTTCTCGGCGATGAGCGTCGAGGAGATTTGGAGTCATATCTTCGAGACCTCGGAGTCCGAGGGCTATGAGTTCTTGTCATATCGTACTTGTAGCTAGAGCGTCGAGGAGATCTTATGCTTCCCACTGCTTCTTGGAGCGTCATCCGATGCTCGACAATCTGGAAAGCTGCGTGGAGATGTTAAAGATGTTTTTCTATGAGCTCTTCTAGCAGAATGTCATATCTGCTTCCATCAATGCCTGCTGCTAAATAGTTTACTGTTAAAGGTTCCTCCAGGTCTGTTATTTCAGATATAGCTTGACGAAAGCGTCCTAAATAGCTTCTCAAGGATTCGCTAGGTCTTTGACGCATCGTAATCAAAGATGCTGTGATCTTGCCCCCTTTGTAGTTGCTTGAAAACCTCGTCTGAAATTTTGTTTTTGATGTAGTCCAGGAGTCAATTGACCTAGATGGGAGATTGTTATACCAACGTAAGGCTGTTCCCTGTAGACATGTGGAGAAGAATTGGCAACGGGCGACTTCTGAGTGTCCGTAGAATGCCATTCGACCGTCGAAAGTATTGAGAAAGCCTGATGGGTCTGCTGATCCATCGAATTGGTCGAGCGCCGGGGTTTTTAAAGTCCTGTCTATCTTAGCTTTTTCGATGCTTCGAGATAAGGGGCTTTCCACCGGGGCTTCAAATCTTGATTGCGTTTTAACTAGATCGCGAAGTTGAGCCATATCTTCCTGCATCTTAAGAAACTCCTCTTGTGATATCGAGTCTGTCGACATCGATCCTTGTGGGGTACCGCCTGAGGAAACTGTCCTTGGGCGTCGAGGTCTGGAATATATAGATTCTGTGGATACTTACTCCTCATCATAATAGTAATCTTCATCGTCCTCCGACAGCTCTACATATCCCATCTCTTCATCACCCCCTTCTTTAATTGATGTCTGCTTCAACTCCTGTTGTAAACGATGGATTTCTTTTATTTTCTCCAACTTTTCTTCTAGTCTTTTAGTTTCAGCTTCTAACAACTTAAGCTCTTCATCTGAAACTTCCGTGCCCTCTATTTCCTGCTCCCGTAAAAGTTTTTTCTGTCTCAATTTCTGCAAATGCAACCTAGCATCACTGGAGAGGACTTGCTTTCCTTTCTCTGTTAAAACAAGGGAACGGGTATCTTTAATGATCCTCCTTTTACGCTTAACAGGTGGTTTCTGCATCTGAGAACCTTCAGGTGGGGGGTTATCCTCCACCGGAAACAGCCTTCTTGGCCTGAGGGTCGATGGTTCCTTTTCTTTTCCTGCTGGATTGATTTGCTCTGATTTTTGAACAGTTTGAATTTCTGCCGTGTTTTCGCATTTCTCTGGATCTTCTTCCTCAATTATCATGTTGGAGTATCAAATTTCAGAGTTCCTTTTAGCGCCAAATGATGATCCTAATATTGAATCATATTTAAATGAGGTACAACACTCTTTTATTTATACTATTTTTCCAACCTCTTACAAGTAGGGCAAATATTCTCTATTTATAGGGATCCCTAACTGGGCCTTTTCGTACAAATGAACCCTTATTGGGCTATTTATTTAGAAACTCTTATCTTCTAGTCCTATCTGATCTTTAGTTCTTTCCCTGTTATGAGGCCCAACACCTATATCAAGTTATCAACTGCGGATTGGGGACTGTACCAAAAAGGATTTATATGTTTCCATCACATCAGGCATGAAACACACGTTATACTACATGGTGTAAAAGATGAAGACCCCCCCCACCCCGTTGTAAATACAAAAGATGAAACCCCCACCGGCTGGCTGTAATATAGCCTAGCTGGTAGGCAGAAACGCTTGGATCCAAATTTCATCATCATGAGCAGACATATTTTGACAATGAAATTCCAAGATCCCCTGTTTCATTCTGTATCCAACTGGTGTGTAACATGCATAATGTCATTACCTCAAATGGCCATTCCATCGATAATATACAGCTCTGTTTGTGTTAAAATCTATCTTTGTTGATGCACTTAACCAATTACAATATCATTTGTTAAAAAACCGAGTATTTTAACATTTAAACAGACAAATTATATATATATATAGAAAGAATTCTTTAGCAAATTGCGGAATTAGAGACACTGATAATTAAAAAGAAAAATTAGAAGGGTTGCGAAGCTTCGTGTTCAGAAAGTACAAAGGTGATGAGGAAGAAAAACATGATCCGTATACCTGTGAAAATGAAGTGGGAGGTTAGTGTTTGTGTGAGTTTCATATTTGTACTAAATACATACAGCCAAATTAACCTGGTTCGAATAAGGCCAAATCCATCATCTTCATAGTTAGGTGAGAAGGACAAATGCATGCACCTACTTCAGATCCTCTCATCTCTGCATTTAAGTAGCTTGCACAATTTTAGATTTTATTCTTAGTAGTGATTGTTTGCTGCACACCTCGGGGATATGAACCTCACACACAGTTACCAAACACTTTACTTTTTTTTTTAAACTGGACCAAACACTTTACTATATATATTACACGTTCTATACCCTGAAATGTGTAGTACTACGTAAGATTATGTAGAATTCATCGCATGCAAAGCAAGAGTCATCATAAAATTTGGAAATGGTGAATATATGGATATCCACACATATTTTCTGCGAATATTGTAGATAAAAGTTAATACTAGAATCCATGAGTGGCACTCGGTTAATTAAGGATAAATAATTGTGCAACAACGGTTATACACTCTCAAAACTTTAGGGAACAATGTATACAGTATTAAGGGCTCCTTTAAAAACGAATTTTTATGTTTTATTTATGCAAAAATACGATTTTACAGTTATATACAATTTAAAATACATCAAAAAAAGTTATACAGAAATGTAAAAGAAATTGCATATATAGTTATTTTTGGTTACAAACTGATGTTTGCAAATATTTTTACAAAATAGTAAAATTATAAATAATTGGTAAAAAATGGTATATTCGGTAATTTTTCTAAAATAAATAACATGAGCATGACAATTTTTTTCAGCTAATATATTAAGTAATAAATGCATTTAATTTCTGTGTAGGTTAAGTCAATATAATTCGGACACTCTCTCCTCCTTCTCCTTCTCCTTCTTCTCCTTCTCCTTCTTCTTCTTCTTCTTCTTCTTCTTCTTCTTCTTCTTCTTCTTCTTCTTCTTCTTCTTCTTCTTCTTCTTCTTCTTCTTCTCCTCCTTCTCCTTCTTCTCCTTCTTCTTCTCCTTCTTCTTCCGAACACTTTGATTTTTCCCGGAAATCCACTAGATACGGAAAGAATTGAGTATAAGGTAACATGATAAAAAGGATTTAAATTAAAGGATTATAAGAGAGGATCATAAAAGGAATACAATATATTGAGAAAGGTTAAGGGAACCTAAGTAATAAGATCCCGGGTATGATCCCTCAAACGATAAACGAAAATGAAAGTTAAGCGAACCGTATAACAGATCAGCGGTCATTAGGTAAACAATTAGAAGCTAATCAAAGAGATTAGAAGGGATGATGACATAGCAATGTGACATAAGCATGACATAAGGGGAAGGAGATGTGGTTGATTTAAAACCACACAAAGTCAAGGCTAGAAAGGTAATTAACCAAAAAACAAAATAAAAAGCAACCAACCAAGCCAAAACATTTCATTTTCATCAAAAAACACAAAACCCCCATTTTCTTCATGAAGCTCTCGACCCCTTTTCTTAAAAAATGAAGATCCAAGCTCCACCACTTACTATTTAGCAAGGTATTTATCTAAACTTCCCCATGGATAGTTACATACTTCCTATAAGTTTAAGCTTCTAATTCCAAGCCAATCTTTTTCTATAAATCATGGAAGAAGATGGTAAATAGTACTTTCTTGAAATTAATTTTTGTGTTCTTGATTTCTTTGAAAGAACAAGCTTGTAGGAGGTTAGATTAAGGCTTCCATGGGCATTTCAAGGATCTTTCATGGATTAAAAGCTCCAAGGAAGGTATAAACTCCAAACCCTAGCTTTGGTTTTGAGTAATTAGGAATGAATATGATTGATATAGTATATGTGAAGCATGAGGCTTGTTTGTTTAAAGTTTGGTTGAGTTTGTAGAGATTAGTTGGTTTTGTGGTGTTTTTGGAGTTGTAAATCTTGTTAATTAGTTAATGAACTTAAGTATAGCTTTTAGTTCATGTTTGAGGGTAGTATAAAGTTGATAATATTGAGTTGTTGGGGCTGTTGGAGTGTGTTTTGGATGGATGTTGGTTGTACGATTGATTTGGGGTTGATTGGTGGTTGTTTTGGAATGGTTTAAATTTGGGAAATCGCGTAAATATAGCCGCCATAATGCCCGATTTACCGTTGACTGTTTTTGTTCTTAACATCAGAACCCTTGAATTCACTGCTAGGTTTTGACCATTGCCATGTTTAGATAGTTCATGTTACGAGCTTCGTTTTGATATGTGGTTCGTTTGATTCCGACGAACGGTTTAGGAGAAACGGCCGTTTTAAGTAACGACGTTTCGCGAATGAACCCTTACCCCTCGCCTTACTTTGAAACATAGGTTAAAGACCTTAAAGGACTAATTGAAGTATGAAACATTTATGTAAGGTGTAATAGGCAGTTGGTAAGACACTTGCGAAAGAATCACCTTAAAACTCGTAATGGTTAATTTATTAAAAATGGTGGAGCCGAGGGTACTCGAGTGATTTAAGAGAATCAGTAAGCGCAAAACGAGCGTTAGAGTCTGAGTTGGTTAGAGTATAGATTTACAAGTGACTTTGGTTATTCCAACTTACTTGTTACTTATAGGTTACCAGACTCGTCCCGAGCCATTCGTAACCCCCAGTCGCTCAGGCAAGTTTTCTATCCGTTATACTGTTGTTGTGATGTATACACTTGTATATGCATTATCTTGTAATAGATGCATGATGGTTATATTAGCAAATTCTTGCGATATATTGTAGCATGTGATATGGTACATATGCATGCCTGTTTCGTATTCTTGCCATATATATCTGTTGGTTCAGTTGATAATACCTATGCTAGAGAATAGCGGTAATTTGCATTTACCCTTAGTATAGGGACCCAAAGGTGAAAACATTTTCTAAAACCGGGAGTCGAGGATCCCGAGTATATATATATGGTTATAGTTTTCAAAAACTATTAATCGAATAAGGTTTATTCGATAACTTTTTTATTAATGAATATTATCTTGAATATTCATTCGAGGATTTATGACTCCTTTTATTTTATTTCATGAATATTACTTGAATATTCATTCGAGGATTTATGACTCCTTTTATTTTATTTAATGAATATTACTTGAATATTCATTTGAGGATTTATGACTCCTTTATATTATTTAATGAATATTACTTGAATATTCATTCGAGGACTTATGACTCACTTTATATTATTTATTGAATATTATTTGAATATTCATTTGAGGACCTATGACTCCGATTATTTACTGAAATATATTCTTTATTTTATTAAAGAATAAGGTGTCGATAATCAAACTTATTTTTGATTATTCAAATAAAGATAGTACTTTCGTATAAGTATATCTTTGGTTATTTAATACTCATTTCAAGTATAAGTTTTACAACTTCTACTTCAAGTTATTTATATAGAGATTATCCTTATGGGAATATTATTTAATAATATTCAGATATTTTCTAATATATCGGGACTGATTTATTTTAATAAATCAGCAGTACTCCAAACATTCTTAAAAATGTTTTCGAGTCTTCAAAATAATTTTTAAAGTTAGAGTGGACCCCAAAACTCATTTTTTTTATATTTAAGATCTTCCTTTCAAAGGGGATTTAAATACTCGCTTAAAACCTGAGGGATCCAGCTCTGTGGTGCATTTTACATTCGTAACGTGGTTGCTGTTTTGAGAAAACAAATGAATTGATTACTTACCCAACGTTCGGGAAGTAAGCCCATCTAATTGAGTCGGCATAAGCGACAGGCCGGGGTACGGTCTATCAAAGTGTAAGTGGCTGGGTGACAGTCCATCAACGCGTAAGAGGCCGGGTGGCGGTCCAGCACAAGGTCCTTATGTGGCCAGGGTGATGACCGGTGGGGGATTCATCCATCTACTAGTAGAAAAGGTTACTTATTGGTATCTTTGCCTGATCAGCAAGATATCAGGTTTATGCCAAAATTCTTTCCTTTCCAAATTTATTGGATATTGCAATTCTGTTCATACTTTACATGACAGAGGTTTTCATGAAACGTATGTATATATATAGGTGTATATATATATCGGGACTTAATGAAGTATATCATAACTTCATTTCCTTCAAAATATTTCAAAGATTGAATCTATTCAAGTCTTATCTTGTAGTCTCATCAGTGTGATGAACTTTTGAAACTAATTATAACTTGAACGGTGGTAGTTCAAGTAGTATTTGGAAAAGATATAAGTATATTGGAGTATCTTGTAACTTTATCTTTTAAACTTATATCTAGTAAATGATTATCTTATGCATGACAAAGATTTTCAGAAAAATGTTGAGACACGGTTAGATATATGAGATCACCTTGCAACGATATTTTTATACAGTTACACACTGGAACTCTGTGTGTATTATGCATGGAAGAGGACTTCCCATATTTTGAAAAGTATATATGTATATATATATACTGAATATTTTGCGACTTCATCGTATTAAGATATCAACTTGGTTCATTTCTTTTGACCAAGACTTTCATGAGTACTATGAGAAGGCTCATATATTGTTAATCATTATACATATTATTTTGGTGGGCTTGCTGCTCACCCTTGCTTTCTTCTTTCATCACACAACATCAGATAGACAAGATGAACAGGACCAAGCTCCCAATTCGCGAGCGGATAGGAAACGTTCCGCAGTTTCCTATAGGCGTTGATGTCGCTGTAGCTGAGGTAGGAACTACCAATAGGCTAGGCTTTCAACTTTTGATGTATCCGATTATGTATATTTATGAATTATAATAATGGCAAAGAAATGTAAATTTATTCAGAAACCTGTTTAAGGTGTATTGGCATATAATTGTGGAATAAAACGACTTGTGATTATTTTTGGATATTCATCTCTGAGGCTATAACTTGTGGTGTGTGTGTTTAATGGTGGGATCACAGTACAGAGTAGTTGATTATTTATTAAGATTGGGTGTTGTTAAGGGAAATGGAACTCGTGACAACCCGGATCCCCGGCCCCGGATTTGGGGGTGTTACAAAGAGTAAAGGCTGATTCACTCCAGTACATCTTAGAAATAAGGCATAACTAAAACTTTACTAAAAACCTGTCATTATTCTGAAACCTACTGTTGAATGAGTTCATGCTGGAGTCCACCTCAACTATTTTGTGCTAATTTTGTGCATCTTTTAAAATTCCATTTTACAGTGGCTTCTCAGTGTAAGTGAGTCACGACTGCTTATCAGAATTTATTCTATTATCAGAGTATTTCTCCAGTAATCATAGAGTGTGAAAAGTCACCAAGAAAATATTTTGCTTTTCTGATGCATATTTACTTAATACCAGCAATGCACTTGGGTCGTTCCTTCCACATTTGTACTCTAGATCTCAAAGGAGTACCTGAATTTTAATCCTTGATTTTTTTTTTCTTTTGATAAGTGAGGTTTATCAGCACTAAGTACATCCAAACAGATTTACTAGCATCAGAACTCAACAGATGAGAAGCAATATTTTAGTTTGTGACTTAGTAATAAGATAGACAAATTAAACTCAACTAAGCTCAATATCAGAATTTGCTTGTGTCAATGGATTTCCACAGAAATAATTACTTCTAACATGGGATCCCTTGTTTATTGAAGACTACTAGGTCAGCATCTAACACAGGTATCCTCATAGGATCGAATAGTTACATAAACAGACATATCATTTTTAGAGTTTAGAAAGTTATATCAGACAACAGTCAGCACTTAAGTAAATTTTTTCAATAAGCACAGAATACACAATGAGAGTAAATTCTATAAATACTGATCATAAAGTCTGATGCATCAGAACAAAACTAAGCAGATTTAGAGAAAGAACCTGAAACCATTTCAAGTTCATTTACCAATCTTGTAAAAGTAGCTTCACACAATGGTTTTGTGAAGATATCTGCTAGTTGTTGATCTGTTGGTACAAAGTGCAATTCCACTGTACCTTCATCCACATGTTCCCTGATGAAGTGGTACCTGATGCTGATGTGCTTTGTCATAGAGTGTTGAACTGGATTACATATCATAGCAATAGCACTTTGATTATCACAGTAAATAGGGATTTTGAAATATATTAACCCATAATCCAGTATCTGATTCTTCATCCAAAGAATCTGTGCACAACAGCTTCCTGCAGCAATATACTCTACTTCTGCAGTTGATGTGGAAATTGACTTTTGTTTCTTGCTAAACCAAGAAACCAATCTGCCTCCAAGAAATTGGCAGCTTCCACTTGTGCTTTTCCTGTCAATTTTGCAACCTGCAAAATCTGCATCTGAGTAACCTATTAGTTTAAAATCTGATTCTCTGGGATACCACAATCCCAGATCAGCTGTTCCTTTAAGATACTTGAAAATTCTTTTCACAGCTGTTAAGTGAGGTTCTCTTGGATCTGCTTGAAATCTTGCACAAAGACAGGTAGCATACATGATATCAGGTCTACTAGCAGTTAGATAGAGTAGAGAGCCAATCATACCTCTGTAATCAGTAATATCTACTGATTTACCAGTATCCTTGTCCAGTTTTGTTGCAGTGGCCATGGGAGTGGATGCACTTGAACAATCTTGCATTCCAAATTTCTTCAGCAAGTTTCTGGTGTACTTAGTTTGACAAATAAAAGTTCCTTCTTCATTCTGCTTGACTTGAAGGCCCAGAAAATAGCTAAGTTCCCCCATCATACTCATCTGATACCTTGACTGCATCAGTTTGGCAAACTTTTTGCAAAGTCTGTCATTTGTAGATCCAAAAATGATATCATCAACATAAATATGGACCAGAAGTAAGTCATTTCCATGGTTGAGGTAGAACAGTCTTTTATCTATTGTTCCTCTGTTAAATCCACTTTCCAGAAGAAACTGAGCTAAAGTCTCATACCATGCTCTAGGAGCTTGCTTAAATCCATAAAGTGCTTTATCTAGCCTGTAGACATAATCTGGATATTTGGAATCTACAAAGCCTGGAGGTTGTTCAACATATACTTCCTCCTCCAATTCTCCATTGAGAAAAGCACTTTTCACATCCATTTGAAAGACAGTAAACTTTTTGTGAGCAGCATAAGCCAAAAATATCCTTATGGCTTCTAACCTAGCAACTGGTGCAAATGTTTCATCATAACCAATTCCCTCCTGTTGAGAATATCCTTTTGCAACCAACCTTGCCTTATTCCTTGTAATTATGTCATCACTGTCCGTTTTGTTTCTGAATACCCACTTTGTACCAACAACAGATCTATTTTTTGGTCTTGGTACTAGGGTCCAGACTTTGTTTCTTTCAAATTCATTTAACTCTTCCTGCATTGCTTGCACCAAATCAACATCTTGAAGAGCTTCTTCTACTTTCTTTGGCTCAGTCTGAGAAAGAAAAGAATTGTAAATACATTCATTTGAAGTACCTATTCTAGTTCTGACACCTGCATCAGGATTTCCAATTATCAAATCAGGTGTATGTGATATAGTCCACTTTCTTGTAGATGGAAGGTTTTCTCTAGAACTGGATGCTCCCCCATGATCTATGCTGTCTTCATTTTCATTTTCTGATGCTCCCCCTGAAACTATGCTCTCTGAGTTGGATTCTTCAGAATTTAGATTTTCAGAACTATCAGAACTTGGCTTATCAGAACTTGACGAATCAGAGCTTGAAAATCCAGATGTATGTTCTGATGCTTCTTGAGATGTGGTAAGATATTGAGTATGCTCCCCCTGCATAGATGCATCTTCCTTTGGCGTAGTCACCATAGTTTCAATAACATCAGAGTTTAATCCATCAGAGTTTACAGTATCAGGACTTAGAATGTCAGGATTTTTAGTATCAGAATTTGAGTCTTCATTTTCAAATCTCAGCTGATCATGACCAATAAAATCTTCAAGTCCAGTAATCTTCTTGTCATCAAAAGAGACATTGATAGATTCCATGACCACTCTTGTTCTCAGATTATAGACTCTGAAGGCTTTTGTGGAAAGTGGATATCCAACAAAGATTCCTTCATCATGTTAGATATATTTGATAATGTCATGGCTAATATGTCTTATGTTTAGCTTTCAGATCTTGTGTGAACAGGATAGATCAGTACTTAACTGTTGATCAGTACTTATACTGGAAGTCAGGACTTAAGGATATCAGTACTTATATTATCAGGAGATAATCATCAGAAGATAGATATCAGAACTTAAGTGCTGAAGGACGATCAGATAAGGACAGTAGCTGATTAAAGGAAAGAAGATAGAGATAAAACATAAGAAGAGATATGCATGAAGAAGGAATTCTGTGAAGAATGGAATACTTGGAATAGAAGATATCTGATTGATATATTTTAGGAAGCAGAATTATATTCCATCTCAATTAGCGATTATCTTGTAACTGTGTAGTATATAAACACAGGCATAGGGTTTACACTATAAGTGTTATCATTATCGAAGTTATTATTATATATAACCCTAGCAGCTCTCGTGATATTTGTTCATCACTGAGAGGTAACAGTTCCATATTGTAACAGAGTTTATTGTTTCAATAAAGTTTGTTTTCTGTTACTCAAGTTCTTTAAGTTCGATTTGAGTGTACTATACACTGTATTCACCCCCTCTACAGTGTGTGTGTGACCTAACAATTGGTATCAGAGCCTATCTGTTAACTTACATACAGTTAAAGATCCAAACACAATCATGTCGGACACAGAAACTCCAACTAAGCCTACCACAACTGAGGAACCACCAAAGACACAAATTCAGAGTCGGTATGAGACCATCAGAGTCCCCATACTGAGACCATCTGAATATCCCATATGGAAGGTAAGGATGACCATGTTCCTGGAAGCAACAGATCCAGAATACCTGGATAGAACCAAGGAAGGTCCTCACAAACCAACCAAACTCGCTGTTGCAGTTGCAGGTGAAGCAGCAACGACCGTACCAAAGGAGAAGAGTGATTATACTGCTGAGGACATAGCATCAATTGCTAAGGATGCTAAGGTACGACACTTACTGCATAGTGCCATTGATAATGTAATGTCAAACAGGGTAATCAACTGCAAGACTGCTAAGGAGATATGGGATGCTCTGGAAACAAGATGTCAGGGAACTGACACAATTAAGAAGAACAGGAAGACAATACTCACTCAAGAGTATGAACACTTTGACTCAAAGACTAATGAGTCATTGAATGATTTATATGATAGATTTGTCAAACTTTTGAATGATTTGTCATTGGTTGATAAAGAGTATGATCTTGAAGACTCAAACCTTAAGTTCCTGTTAGCTCTTCCTGAATGCTGGGATTTGAAGGCAACGACAATAAGAGACAACTACAATCTTGATGAAACAACTCTTGACGAAATCTATGGAATGCTCAAGATACACGAGCTGGAGATGGAACAAAGAAGTAAGAGGAAAGGAGGAAAGTCAAGGACAGTTGCTCTTAAGGCTGAAGAAGAATTCCCCAAAGCAGCTTCCTCAAAGAAAGACAAGGGTAAAGCTCTTTTCATAAAGTCTGATACTGAGTCATCAAGTTCTGAGAGTGATGATGACTTAGATTCTGAAAGCTTGCCTGAGACTGATGTTGATGAGGAGATGATGAAACTGTGTGCTCTTATGGTGAAAGGAATCACAAAGATTGCATACAGGAAGTTCAGGAAGGGAAAGAAGTTTCCCAAGAAAAGCATAAGTTCTGATAAGAAGAATTTCAGAAGATCTGAAGGGAGAGGAGGAAAATCTGACAGAGGAGATTACACCAATGTTAAATGCTATAACTGTGGTGAGAAAGGCCACATATCTCCTGACTGCAAGAAGGTAAAGGGTAACAAAGGCAAGGCTCTTGTCATAAAGCAGAAAAGCTGGATAGACACCTCAGACTCTGAAAGTGAGGAGAACTATGCATTAATGGCAAATGCTGATAAAGAAAGTGCTGAGAGCAGTTCTGAAGCTGCTGAAACAAAGGTACCTCAGACTACTTATGCTTTTCATACTGATGATATTAATGAGTTGAGAAGATATCTTAAAACCATATTTCTTAGCTATAGAGATCAAACTTTAACATGTGAAAGATTAACTTCTGAAAATCTTGCATATAAGAAAAGAAATGATTTCTTAGAAAAAGAGTTAGTCATATTCCATCAAACTCAGAAGGATAGAGATGATGCTTTTTATGTTAGGGATGAAGTGCTAAAAATGAATGAATCTCTAAAAACTGAGTTAGAAAAGGAAAGAGAAATAATCAGGACTTGGACTAACTCTGGCAGAACAACTCAAAATTTGCTAAGTAGTGAAAATTGGAAAGAGGGCTTCGGTTATGGAGAAAATAAGAATGATAAAGGAACTAAAGAAATTAAGCCTGTTGTTAAGCAAAAGCCAAAGTTAAAACCTGTTAAGTTTGTAACTGTAAAGTCTGATAATGAGAAATCAGAAGTTAAAGAGGAATTAACTTCTGACAAACTAAAACAGGAAAAGACAGCTGAAGTAAACATAGGCTTAATGACAAAGAAGCAGCTTAAGCATAAGCTGAAAGATGTCAAGAATGCAAATAAGGTAAAATCACCTAGGAAAAATAGGAATGGAAAGGAAGGTGTGAATAAAAGCAATGATTATAAACCTGTTCCTGATGCACCTAGGAAAACATGTCATAACTGTGGATGTTCTAACCATCTGGCTTCTTTTTACAGGAAAAATAAGAATATTAACTCCTTACCTTCGAAATCAGGAGTTAAGAGTCAGTCAGTTAGATACAAACCACAAAATCCTTGTTTTCATTGTGGTAGTTTATGGCATTCCATTTATACTTGTAAGGAATATCATAGTCTGTACTATGATTATTATCAAATAAAACCTTCTTTGAAGAAAGTTTCCATTGTTCCTTCTAGTATAAATTCTGATTCAAAGTCTGATAATGTAAATTCTGATAAGAAAAATGTTAACATAAACTCTGATGCTAAATCCGCTGCAAATGTTAACAAACTTAATAAGACCAAAGGATCCAAGCAAGTCTGGGTCCTTAAAACTAATAATTAGTGGTCCTTATGATTGCAGGGCAACAGGAAGAATATTCTAGTTCTGGACAGTGGATGTTCAGGTCATATGACTGGAAATAAGGCCCTGCTATCAGACTTTGTGGAGAAAGCTGGCCCAAGTGTTTCTTATGGAGATGGCAACATTGGAAAAACATTGGGATATGGCAATATCAATCTTGGGAATGTCATCATTAAAGAAGTAGCTCTGGTCTCAGGACTTAAACACAACCTTCTGAGTATAAGTCAAATCTGTGACAGAGGTTATCATGTTGATTTCTTTGAAGAACACTATGAAATTGTGAGTAAATCTAAAGGCAAAGTTGTTCTGAAAGGATATAGACGTGGTAACATTTATGAAGCTAAGCTTTCAACAAGTGCTGATGGCTCTGCAATCTATCTGTTAAGTAGAGCATCAATTGAAGAAAGCTGGAATTGGCATAAGAAACTCTCTCATTTAAATTTTAACAATATAAATGAACTGGTCAAGAAAGATCTTGTGAGAGGATTGCCAAACACAGTATTTGCTCCTGATGGTCTTTGTGATTCATGTCAGAAAGCCAAACAAAGAAAATCTTCATTCAAGAGCAAGACTGAATCATCAATTCTTGAGCCTTATCATCTTATACATGTTGATCTATTTGGTCCAGTAAATGTCATGTCTATTGCAAAGAAGAAGTATGCGTTGGTCATAGTAGATGAGTTCACCAGATACACATGGGTGTATTTCTTGCACACAAAAAGTGAAACTGCATCTATCTTGATTGATCATGTCAAACAGCTGGATAAAATGGTCAAAGATTCTGTGAAAATTCTAAGGAGTGATAATGGCACTGAGTTCAAGAATCTGATAATGGAAGAGTTCTGCAAAAGCCATGGAATAAAGCAGGAATTTTCTGCTCCTGGAACTCCACAGCAAAATGGAGTTGTTAAAAGGAAGAATAGAACTCTCATTGGAGCTGCACGTACAATGCTTGAAGAAGCAAAGCTTCCAACCTATTTCTGGGATGAAGCTGTGCAGACTGCTTGTTTTACTCAAAATGCAACACTCATTAACAAGCATGGAAAAACACCATATGAGATGGTGAAGAAAAAGAAGCCAAATCTGAAATATTTTCATGTATTTGGATGCAAGTGTTTTGTTCTCAAGACTCATCCTGAACAGCTATCAAAGTTTGATCTAAAAGCGGATGAAGGAATCTTTGTTGGATATCCACTTTCCACAAAAGCCTTCAGAGTCTATAATTTGAGAACAAAAGTGGTCATGGAATCTATCAATGTCTCTTTTGATGACAAGAAGATCACTGGTCTTAAAGATTTTGTTGATCATGATCAGCTGAGATTTGAAAATGAAGACTCATATTCTGATACTGAAAAACCTGACAGTCTAAGTCCTGATACTACAAACTCTGACGGATTAAACTCTGATGTTATTGAAACTGTGGTGACTACGTTAAAGGAAGATGCACCTATGCAGGGGGAGCATACTCAAGATTCTACCACATCTCAAGAAACATCAGAACATGCATCTGGCTCTTCAAGTTCTGATTCGTCAAGTTCTGATAAGCCAAGTTCTGATAGTGCTGAAAATCTAAATACTGAAGAATCCAACATAGAGAGCATAGTTTCAGGGGGAGCATCAGAAAATGAAAATGAAGATAGCATGGATCATGAGGGAGCATCCAGTTCTAGAGAAAACATTCCATCTGCAAGGAAGTGGACAAAATCACATACACCTGATTTGATAATTGGAAATCCTGATGCAGGTGTCAGAACTAGAACAGGTACTTCAAATGGGTCTATACAATTCTTTTCTCTCTCAGACTGAGCCAAAGAAAGTAGAAGAAGCTCTTCAAGATGCTGATTGGGTGCAAGCAATGCAGGAAGAGTTGAATGAATTTGAAAGAAACAAAGTCTGGACCCTAGTGCCAAGACCAAAGAATAGATCTGTTGTTGGTACAAAGTGGGTATTCAGAAACAAAACTGATAGTGATGGCATAATTATAAGAAATAAGGCAAGGCTGGTTGCAAAAGGATATTCTCAACAGGAGGGAATTGATTATGATGAAACATTTGCACCAGTTGCTAGGTTAGAAGCCATAAGGATATTTTTGGCTTATGCTGCTCACAAAAAGTTTACTGTCTTTCAAATGGATGTGAAAAGTGCTTTTCTCAATGGAGAATTGGAGGAAGAGGTATATGTTGAACAACCTCCAGGTTTTGTAGATACCAAACATTCAGATTATGTCTACAGGCTTGATAAAGCACTATATGGACTTAAGCAAGCTCCTAGAGCATGGTATGAGACTTTAGCTCAGTTTCTTCTGGAAAGTGGATTCAACAGAGGGACAATATACAAAACACTATTCTACCTCAACCATGGAAAGGACTTACTTCTGGTCCAGATTTATGTTGATGATATCATTTTTGGATCTACAAATGATAAACTTTGCAAGAAGTTTGCCAAACTAATGCAGTCAAGATATCAGATGAGTATGATGGGGGAACTTAGCTATTTTCTGGGCCTTCAAGTCAAGCAGAATGAGGAAGGCACTTTTATTTGTCAAACCAAGTACACCAGAAACTTGCTAAAGAAATTTGGAATGCAAGATTGTTCAAGTGCATCCACTCCAATGGCCACTGCAACAAAACTGGATAAGGATACCGGTAAATCAGTAGATATTACTGACTACAGAGGTATGATTGGATCTCTACTCTATCTAACTGCTAGTAGACCTGATATCATGTATGCTACCTGTCTTTGTGCAAGATTTCAAGCAGATCCAAGAGAACCTCACTTAACAGCTGTAAAAAGAATCTTTAAGTATCTTAAAGGAACAGCTGCTCTGGGATTATGGTATCCTAGAGAATCAGATTTTAAACTAATAGGTTACTCAGATGCAGATTTTGCAGGTTGCAAAATTGACAGGAAAAGCACAAGTGGAAGCTGCCAATTTCTTGGAGGCAGATTGGTTTCTTGGTACAGCAAGAAACAAAAGTCAATTTCCACATCAACTGCAGAAGCAGAGTATATTGCTGCAGGAAGCTGTTGTGCACAGATTCTTTGGATGAAGAATCAATTACTGGATTATGGGTTAACATATTTCAAAATCCCTATTTACTGTGATAATCAAAGTGCTATTGCTATGACAGGTAATCCAGTTCAACACTCAATGACAAAGCACATCAGCATCAGGTATCATTTCATCAGGGAACATGTGGATGAAGGTACTGTGGAATTGCATTTTGTTCCCACAGATCAACATTTGGCAGATATCTTCACAAAACCATTATGTGAAGCTACTTTTACAAGATTGGTAAATGAACTTGGAATGGTTTCAGGTTCTTTCTTTAAATCTGCTTAGACTTGTTCTGTGTTATCAGACTTTATGCTCAGTATTTACAGAATTAATATCATTGTGTATTATGTGCTTAATTGATAAATGTCTTTAAGTACTGATTGTTGTCTGATATATGTTTCTAAACTCTGATAAGTGATATGTTTGTTCTAGTACCTATTCAATCCTATGAGGATAACTGTGCTAGATACTGACCTAGTAATCTTCAATAAACAAATGACTCCATGGAAGAAGTAATTATTTCAATGGAAATCTTATGACACTAGCAAATTCTGATAACTGAGCTTAGTTAAGTTCACTTTGTATATCTTATTACTAAGTCACAAATTAGAATAATGCTACTCATCTGTTAAGTTCTAATACTAGTTAAACTGCTGAATGTACTAAGTGCTGATAAACCTCCCTTATCAAAAGAAAAAGCAAAAAGATTAAAGAATAAAATCAGGTACTCCTTTGAGATCTAGAGTAAAAATGTGAAAGGGACGACCCAAGTGCATTGCTGGTATTAAGTAAATATGCATTAGAAAAGCAAAATATTTTCTTGGTGACTTTTCACACTCTATGATTACTGGAGAAATACTCTGATAATAGCATAAATTCTAATAAACAGTCGTGACTCACTTACACTGAGAAGCCACTGTAAAATAGAATTTCAAAAGATGCATAAAATGAGCACAAAACAGTTGAGGTGGACTCAAGCATGAACTCATTCATCAGTAGGTTTCAGGACAATGACAGATCTTTAGCAAAATTTTAGTTTTGCCTTATTTCTAAGATATACTGAAGTGAATCAGACTTTACTCTTTGTCTGTTTTTAGCTTAATGCACACATTAATCACTCCATCTGAATGATGAAAATTTCTGTGGTGGTCTATGTTATTTTAGATAAACAGTCATTGTGTCATTTTTGGACAAGTTCTAGTTACACGTTCTGATGGTTAAGATTCTGACGTTCATAACTAAGAACTTGTATGAGGATTTACTAAGATGAGCATTCCTTTTTTGAGTTAAGAAATTATGTTCTGATGACTGTTAAGTTCTGGTATAGGTCTAAGTTCTGATTTCTCAGTCTAATCCTTTACTTGGCTTATCTTTGAATGAAATTTAATAACAGTCCCAGTTTGTACTCACATATGTTGAAGTGGAAGATTAATAGTCACTATGATTAGGATTAATGGTTTTGTACTTGAACAGTCCACTGTTTCTTGTGTCTTGTGCGGTCTAGACCATGATTCCTCTTTCCAATGACTGTTATTCTTTTTCAAAGTCTAGGGAGACGAGGTAGAATTAATTCTACCTGTCAGCATTAAATATCTTTGCGTCTCTTGGCATTCTTTTGCCTATATAAACAACCACTTCATATCAGTCTTTCCATCACATTCTTCTCACACACTTATCCTCCTTCTTCTGTCAAAAACACAATGGTTCGATACAACATGTTTTTGAACACACAAACCTTCACAATGGAGCTCAGTTGTGCCGACTGGCAGCAGGAGTGGCATGTAACAGCCATTCCTGAGGAGATCTGGGACTCTGTCCCACAGGAGGTGCTGGCTCACCTTCTATTCTTCGAGATGGATTATCATCGCCATTTGGAGCGCCTGGAGGAGGAAAGGCGGGAAGCTATCCGTCAGCAAGAGCGAATCATACGACTCGCCATCTTGTTCGTCGAAGAT
Organism: Apium graveolens; assembly: GCF_009905375.1. Classification (NCBI taxonomy): domain Eukaryota; kingdom Viridiplantae; phylum Streptophyta; class Magnoliopsida; order Apiales; family Apiaceae; genus Apium; species Apium graveolens. The sequence goes on along the minus strand of NW_027417573.1, from coordinate 13,620 downwards.
AGGAAGAGGAAGATGACTTAATCTCGTATTCTTCCTGTTCTTCTTCATCCTCAGCTTTGTCAGGCTTCTTAGCTAGGACTAAAGCTGTTGACGTTAGGATTAGAAGCTTAGGGAAAATCTTGTATTGATGTACTTTCTATTTCATATATGTATTGACTTGATATATTAATGAAAACTGTTTTTACTTCAAGATTTTGTCTCTGAGTTATTTTATCTTGTGTTGTTAAATCCTGCTTGATATTCTGATGACCATTTAAATTTTGTCTTTATTTAAGTTCTGATTCTTTGTCAGCACTTATTCATCGAAATTATCTCGGTCATTTTTAACATGATTCATTTTCAGAATATTAATGTTGCAGTGAAAAATAATTCAATCAGTGCTAACGGTTTAAATTTTGAATTAAAACTGTGTCTCTTGATAAATGGAACGGTTTTTCCTTGAAACAAGGCAACTGGGTAAGTAATCATTCCTGTTTTCTCGAGCCCAGTAACTATCCGTTATTACTGCATGTCTGACAGGTGTCCAACGGTAACATTTTTTTTCAGAGTATAAGAACAACAGAGAGAAGATTTCTTTAATCTTTTATTTTCTTTATACTTTATCTCTCTTCTTACTTTTACTCTCTTTCTCATTCTTTCTCACGTTGGTTTTTCATACAGACATTATCTCAAACACCTAACAGGCATACTTGAATCTCAACATTTTTTCACATGGCACCAAAGGATTTTATCATTGATGGAGCAAAGTTTGTTCCAAACAACTATTCTGCAATTCTTGATCATGCTGAAGCTCCATCTGAATTGCACTTTGTGCAAGATCTTCTTGCACATAGTGAGGTTGGGTATGCCTTAACTCAGCCTGAATTATTTTCAAGTCAACAAGTTCTGCGGTTCTGGAGGACTGGAGTTTTTGATGATGGTGGTAAACGAGGCACTCCCAGTATTATCTTCCAAGTGGGTGATTCATCCTATGTAGTCACTCCTGGTACAGTACAAAGAGCATTACATCTTCCAGAAGATTGTAACTTCTCTATACCAGAGGAATCAGAACTTCGGGGGTTAATGACTGATTTGGGATATGAAAAGAGTCTGACGAAACTTGGACAGTTGAAACGGGCTAATATCGGAAGAGAATGGAGTTTCTTCTTCGATTGCATCACCAAGGCTTTTGGCAACAAGTGTTCAAATTTTGATGCTATTCCCATTATGAGTCAGCACATCGGGTATGCAATTATCAATCAAACTCATTTTGATTTTTCAACTGCTTTAATTGGTTTTATTGGGGATAGGATGACAGAGGATCGAGATGTTGTTTATTTTGCTAGATTCTGTCAACTTATTTACACTTATTGTACTGATGAACCTCAGTTAGTTAGCACCCAAACCCCACCTTTTAAGGTTGCAAAAAGGTACTTTAATGATCTAGTAAATGCTGATACTAAGAAGAAAATGGTTAGATCATTACAGATTCCTAAGTCTGTAAAACAGATCCTGGTAAATGCTGATCCTGATACCTATAGATCTGTTTACTCTGATGTTCAACCACCTCCAACCACCCAAAATCCATCAACCTCAGAACCTACCTCTCATTCTACTCAACCTACCCTCAGAACTTATCTCCAATCCTATCTCTCCACTTCACAGACTGCTCAACCTTCTTCTTCAGCACCTACTGTGAAGCCTACATCCTCTAAGCCAAAGAGAACAAAGACTGTTCCTCACACACCTCAAAAGAGGAGGAGAATTACTTTGAGAGATGAATCAGATTCTGAGGATCAGATTCCTTCTTCAGAACCTGTGGTAGATGAAGCTGAGAAGGCAACTTCTCAGAAGGATTCTGCAATTGGGGGTTCTAGGCTTCTCAAGAGGCTTAGACGTATGACGGTTCCTGAAACTCCCAAGGAATCCAAATCAACAAGGAAGTACAAGAAACAGAGGGCACAAAGGCCAGTTTCAGATGATGAGGAGGAAGCAGCTAAGGAAGGGGATCAGGAATCTCTGATCTCACAAGACAAGGAATTTGCTCCAGTCACTTCTTCTCCATCAACTCCATCTCAGGAACCTGTATCTGATAAGGCTAATTCACCTTCTGTGTCTCTTGTTGATCCAGGCACAAGTGCTGAAATTGATATTCAGAACCTGGTTGTGCCTGAAATACTTTTCTTAGAAGCTCCAACAGCAAATAATCCTTCCACAACACCTGTTACTGATGATGTTCAAACTCCTGAGTTATCACTAACACCTTCTCTGCATCAAGATGCTGATGATCAGATTTTAGGTGAGCATCAGGATATGGCTGTTGATCAGAACTTAATATCAGATCAGCAATTAGAGGATGCTGAAGCCTCCATTGCTACTCACACTATTGTCTTATCAGAAGATACTGATTCTCTAAGTTCTGATGCTGCAAATGTTGGAGATACTGGTGAGGCTGCTACAACTGTAGATGCTGATAAAGCAGGTCCTTCAGGACATACTCCTCCACTGACTCTTCCTAAGTCTGAACTGGTAAAGGAGTTTGTTATCAGGGATGCACCAGTACCTTGGAGTGAAACTCCTGCAGGTCAGGAGTGGACTAAGGAATGGAACTCAGTTTCCTGTGTTCCAAATGCTTTACATCTTGCTGAGCACTTGACTAAAGCTGATGAAATGTTACATTCTGATGATTTTAAAACCCAGCTTAGAGTCACTGCATTGAGTACTAAACATCTACAAGGTCTTCATTCTAACACTCATGCAGAGCTACACAAGATTCAGGAGAACTTTATCAAACAGGAACAAGTTTGGAAAATTGATAAGAAAAAGTTCTTCCAACCTACCATTGACAGGGTTGCTTATATTGAGAAAACTCAAGAGAAGCAACAAACTCAGATTGATCAAATTCTGACAAATCAAGCTTCTCAGCAATCGCAACTTACTGAAATCCAGACCTCAGTGGAACTATTTATCTCTCTTTTATTACCTGCTGATGCCAAAAAGGGGGAGAAGGTAATTAAGTCCAAATGCAAAACCAACAAGACACTGCAAGGAAAGGATGATGGAAAAGATGACCAAGGAAACTCTGGAATGGGTAGTGGTCATAGTCAAGGTAGAAGGTTTACATCAAGACAAGATAGTCACAGAACAAGTTCTGATACTGGGAAAAGAATAAGTTCTGCTGCTGGTAAAAGGATAAGTTCTGATGAACTTCTAGATCTTGATGAGGAAATGTCAAGACAGTTATTTCTTCAAGAAAATCCAGGGATGGACTTGGAAAGTTTAAAGGAAGAAGAAGCCAGACTTAAATCAGAGAAAGTCACATCTAAATCTGAAGCTTCTGGTAAAAAGTTACTTCCAAAACCTAAAGGCATTGTGATCAAAGAAAGGATACATACTGAAGAAACTTTGGCTAGATCACAACCACAGATAGATCCAAGATCCAAGGGTAAAGAAAAGGTTGGTGAACCTATCAAGCCTTATGTACCTCCTGAGGAAGAAGAAATTACTGATGGAAAAGATGATCTTGCTCTGACTTCAAGAAAAGTTCTTAAAACAACCTCTGACATGGCTCAAGTTGTTCAGAGTCAAGAAATTGTAAGTTCTGATATTCAGAAGAAGCAAGTAACCTCTGACAGTGCTCAAGTTAACTTGATATCAGAAAATAGATCTAAAATACTCCTACCAGGATTCACTAAAGCAAAACAGAATCAATCTTTGAAGACTACTCCAAGTGGTTTTGAAGCAAGAGTAGTTACTGGAAAGGAAGCTAGAGATAAAACTGGATTGGGAAGTGCTGATGAAAGAAGAGTACACAACACTACCGATGATCCAACTTCCTTGAGTGAACCAGGTATTGGAGCAACTCCTGAGAGATTGAATCAACTAGAATCTGTACAGATGGTTTACCATACCTACTTGAAAGAATACATCATGTTGTATTTCATGACAGATGGTAGGGTTTATCATATAAGACAAAATGCCATTCCTTTGAAGTATTTTGAAGAATTGGAGCATGTACTTTTCTTACTTCAAGTGGATGACAGAATAACAGAGACTGCTGCAAACTACTTAAAAGAACAGATTCAGAGACAGAAAAGGCTTTATTTTGTTAAGTCTGACAGCAGATATGTTCCAAAGTACAGAGATCACAATGGGGATATTGTTGATATGAAGCCTAATACTGCACAGATCAGAACGTATCTTGGTATTAAGGGACTTGAATTCAATCTTGAATCTGACAAAGCTTATGTCATAAGACTAGACCAGGAGTTAAGGAAAGCAAAGATTAATGATCTCAGAGCTGCAATCTTTCAAACTGGTGAAGATACTACAGAGCTTAAAGGTGTTAAAAGGAGAATGATTGATGAACTAAGATATGCTGAGAAATGTTTGTTGAAGAACTATCTCAGAACAACTCCTGACATCAGAGAGATCAGAAGTTGATGAAGCCAAGTCGAAGATCTACAACTGCTTAAATTCTGATATTTATGCAGATTGAAGTTGTTATCAGAAGTTGAAATTGGTAAAACTTTAAGGACTGTAAGTTATAGTTATCTAGTCTATTTCTCATGCATTTGTACTTAATGTTTTTGACATCATCAAATATCTGTTTAACTTGTATATTTTGTTAATTTACAAGTTGGGGGAGATTGTTAGATATATTTGATAATGTCATGGCTAATATGTCTTATGTTTAGCTTTCAGATCTTGTGTGAACAGGATAGATCAGTACTTAACTGTTGATCAGTACTTATACTGGAAGTCAGGACTTAAGGATATCAGTACTTATATTATCAGGAGATAATCATCAGAAGATAGATATCAGAACTTAAGTGCTGAAGGACGATCAGATAAGGACAGTAATTGATTAAAGGAAAGAAGATAGAGATAAAACATAAGAAGAGATATGCATGAAGAAGGAATTCCGTGAAGAATGGAATACTTGGAATAGAAGATATCTGATTGATATATTTTAGGAAGCAGAATTATATTCCATATCAATTAGCGATTATCTTGTAACTGTGTAGTATATAAACACAGGCATAGGGTTTACACTATAAGTGTTATCATTATCGAAGTTATTATTATATATAACCCTAGCAGCTCTCGTGATATTTGTTCATCACTGAGAGGTAACAGTTCCATATTGTAACAGAGTTTATTGTTTCAATAAAGTTTGTTTTCTGTTACTCAAGTTCTTTAAGTTCGATTTGAGTGTACTATACACTGTATTCACCCCCTCTACAGTGTGTGTGTGACCTAACACATCAGCTTTTAGATCAAATTTGGATAGCTGTTCATGATGAGTCTTGAGAACAAAACACTTGCATCCAAATACATGAAAATACTTCAGATTTGGCTTCTTTTTCTTCACCATCTCATATGGTTTCTTTCCTTGCTTGTTAATGAGTGTTGTATTTTGAGTAAAACAAGCAGTCTGCACAGCTTCGGCCCAGAAATAGGTTGGAAGCTTTGCTTCTTCAAGCATTGTACGTGCAGCTTCAACGAGAGTTCTATTCTTCCTTTCAACAACTCCATTTTGCTGTGGAGTTACAGGAGCAGAGAATTCCTGCTTAATTCCATAGTTTTTGCAGAACTCTTCCATTATCAAATTCTTGAACTCAGTGCCATTATCACTCCTTATTGTCTTCACAGAATCTTTGACCAATTTATCCAGTTGTTTGACATGATCAATCAAGATAGATGCAGTTTCACTTTTTGTGTGCAAGAAATACACCCATGTGTATCTGGTGAACTCATCCACTATGACCATAGCATATTTCTTCTTTTCAATAGACATGACATTTACTGGACCAAATAGATCAACATGTAGTAGGTGATAAGGCTCAAGAATTGATGATTCAGTCTTGCTCTTGAATGAAGATTTTCTTTGTTTGGCCTTCTGACAAGAATCACAAAGGCCATCAGGAGCAAATACTGACTTTGGCAGTCCTCTCACAAGATCTTTCTTGACCAACTCATTTATATTGTTGAAATTTAAATGAGAGAGTTTCTTGTGCCAATTCCAGCTTTCTTCAATTGATGCTCTACTCATCAGACAGATTGCAGAACCATCAGTACTTGTTGAAAGCTTAGCTTCATAAATGTTACCACGCCTGTATCCTTTCAGAACAACTTTGCCTTTAGATTTGCTCACAACTTCTCAGTGTTCTTCAAAGAAATCAACATGATAACCTCTGTCACAGATTTGACTTATACTCAACAGATTGTGTTTAAGTCCTGAGACCAGAGCTACTTCTTTAATGATGACATTCCCAAGATTGATATTGTCATATCCCAATGTTTTTCCAATGTTGCCATCTCCATAAGAAACATTTGGGCCAGCTTTCTCCACAAAGTCTGATAGCAGGGCTTTATTTCCAGTCATATGTCCTGAACATCCACTGTCCAGAACTAGGATATTTTTCCTGTTGCCTTGCAATCACAAAGACCACTAATGATTAGTTTTAAGGACCCATACTTGCTTGGATCCTTTGGCCTTATCAAGTTTGTTAACATTTGCAGCGGATTTAGCATCAGAGTTTATGTTAACATTTTTCTTATCAGAACTTACACTATCAGACTTTGAATCAGATTTTACACTAGAAGGAACAATTGAAACTTTCTTTAAAGAAGGTTTTATTTGATAATAATCATAGTACAAACTATGATATTCCTTACAAGTATAAATGGAATTCCGTAAACTACCACAATGAAAACAAGGATTTTGTGGCTTATATCTAACAGACTGACTCTTAACTCCTGACTTTGAAGGTAAGGAGTTTATATTCTTATTCTTCCTGCAAAAAGAGGCCAGATGGTTAGAACTTCCACAGTTATGACACATTTTCCTAGGAGCTTTAGGAACAGGCTTATAATCATTGCTTTTATTCACACCTTCCTTTCCATTTCTATTTTTCCTAGGTGATTTTACCTTGTTTGCGTTCTTAACATCTTTCAGCTTATGCTTAAGCTGTTTCTTAGTCATTAAACCTATGTTTACTTCAGCTGTCTTTTCCTGTTTAAGTTTTTCAGAAGTCAATCCCTCTTTAACTTCTGATTTCTCATTATCAGACTTTACAGTTACAAACTTAACAGGTTTTAACTTTGACTTTTGCTTAACAACATGCTTAATTTCTACAGTTCCTTTATCATTCTTATCCTCTCCATAACCTAAGCCCTCTTTCCAATTTTCACTACTTGGCAAATTTTGAGTTGTTCTTCCAGAGTTAGTCCAAGTCCTGATAATCTCTCTTTCCTTTTCTAACTCAGTTTTTAGAGATTCATTCATTTTTAGCACTTCATCCCTAACATAAAAAGCATCATCTCTATCCTTCTCAATTTGATGGAACATAACTAACTCTTTTTCTAAGAAATCATTTCTTTTCTTAAAAGCAAGATTTTCAGAAGTTAATCTTTCACATGTTAAAGTTTGATCTCTATAACTAACAAACATGGTTTTAAGATATCTTCTCAACTCATTAATATCATCAGTATGAAAAGCATAAGTAGCCTGAGGTACCTTTGATTCAGCAGCTTCAGAACTGCTTTCAGCACTTGCTTTATCAGCATTTGCCATCAAAGCATAATTCTCCTCACTTTCAGAGTCTGAGGTGTCTGTCCAGCTTTTCTTCTTTGTGACAAGAGCCTTGCCTTTATCACCCTTCACTTTCTTGCAATCAAGAGATATGTGGCCTTTCTCACCACAGTTATAGCATTTGACATTGGTATAATCTCCTCTATCAGACGTTCCTCCTCTGCCCTCAGACCTTCTGAAATTCTTCATATCAGAATTTGTGCCTTTCCTGGACAACTTCTTTCCCTTCCTGAACTTCCTGTATGCAATCTTTGTGATCCCTTTCACCATAAGAGCACATAGCTTCATCATCTCCTCATCAGCATCAGTCTCAGGCAAGCTTTCAGAATCTGAGTCATCATCACTTTCAGAACTTGATGACTCAGTATCGGACTTTATGAAAAGAGCTTTACCCTTGTCTTTCCTTGAGGTAGCTGCCTTGGGGGATTCTTCTTCAGCCTTAAGAGCAACTGTCCTTGACTTTCCTCCTTTCCTCTTGCTTCTTTGTTCCATCTCAAGTTCATGAGTCTTGAGCATTCCATAAATTTCATCAAGAGTCGTTTCATCAAGATTGTAGTTGTCTCTTATTGTTGTTGCCTTCAAATCCCAGCATTCAGGAAGAGCTAACAGGAATTTAAGGTTTGAATCTTCAAGATCATACTCCTTTGGTACAGTCTTTGCTGCTTCACCTGCAACTGCTACAGCGAGCTTGGTTGGTTTGTGAGGTCCTTCCTTGATTCTATCAAGATATTCAGGATCTATAGCTTCCAGAAACATGGTCATCCTTGTAACACCCCCAGATCCGGGGTCGGGGATCCGGGTCGTCACGGTCTTTCTTTCCACAATATCACTTCACTTAATTAATAATAATAACCTTATGCTGTGACCCCACACTAACACACACCACAATCCGTTATAGTCTCAGAGATGAAATTTAAATAAGTACAAGTCTTTGTATCCACAATTTAAAAGTTATTACAACCCAAAATGATTTCTTGATAAATTTACAGTTAATTGCCATTATCTGCCACAAGTTATAATTATACATAATTGATTCTCAAAAGTAGATGGTCTGATCTACAATAGATCTACCTCTGCAGCTATAGCAGCTACAACATCAACGGGAAGACGCGTGACGCTTCCCACGCGCTTGCGCTGGGTCTGCTGGAGTCTGGCCATCTTTCCTAACTGTTGTTGTGTGATGAAGAAATAAAGCAAGGGTGAGCAGCAAGCCCACCAAAATAATATGTATAATGATTAACTATATATGAGCCTTCTCCTAGTACTCATGAAAGTCTTGGTCAAAAGAAATGGACCAAGTTTGATATCTTAATGCGATGAAGTCGCAAAATATTCAGTATATATACATATATACTTTTCAAAATATTGGAAGTCCTCTTCCATGCATAATATACACAAAGTCCCAGTGTATAACTGTATAAAAAAATATCGTTGCAAGGTGATCTCATATATCTAACCTTGTCTCAACATTTTTCTGAAAATCTTTGTCATTCATAAGACAATTATTAATTAGATATAAGTTTAAAAGATGAGGTTACCAAATACCCCAATATACTTATATCTTTCCCAATACTACTTGAACTACCACCGTTCAAGTTATAATCAGTTTCAAAAGTTCATCACATAGATGAGACTACAAGACAAGCTTTGAATATATTCAATCTTTGAAATATTATTGAATGAAATAAAGTTACGAGATACTTTATTTAGTCCTGATATATATATCCACATATATATATCTCTTAAACATTTCCTGGAACCTCTGTTATGTAAAGTATGAACAGAGTTTGAAACATCCAATGAATTTTGGAAAGGAAAAGAATTTTGGCATAAAGCAGATATCTTGCTGATCAGGCAAAGATACCAATAAGTAACCTTTTCTACTAGTAGATGGATGAATCCCCCACCGGTCATCACCCTGGCCACATAAGGACCTTGTGCTGGACCGCCACCCGGCCTCTTACGCATTGATGGACTGCCACCCAGCCACTTACACTTTCATAGACCGTACCCCGGCCTGTCGCTTATGCCGACTCAATTAGATGGGCTTACTTCCCGAACATTGGGCAAGTAATCAATTCATTTATCAAAACAGCAACCTTGTTGCGAATATAAAATACACCATAGAGCCGGATCCCTTAGGTTTTGAGCGAGTATTTAAATCCCCTTAAAAAAGGAAGATCTTAAATATAAAAATGAGTTTTGGGATCCGCTCTGACTTTAAAAATCATTTTGAAGACTCGAAAACACTTTATAGAGTGTTTGGAGTAAAGCTGATTTAATGAAGTAAATCAGTCCCCAGAATATTTAGAAAATGACTGAATATTATTATTTAAATAATATTCCCATAAAGAATAATCTTTATAAAAATAATTGAAGTAGAAGTTTTAAAACTTATACTTGAAACGAGTATTAAATAACCAAAGATACACTTATATGAAAGTATTATCTTTATTTGAATAATCGAAAATAAGTTTGATTATTACCACCTTATTCTTTAATAAAATAAAGAATATATTTCAGTAATAAGCGGAGTCATAATACCTCGAATAAATATTATAAATAATATTCATTAAATAAAATAAAGGAGTCATACATCCTCAAATGAATATTCAAATAATATTCAATTAATAAAATAAAAGGAGTCATAAGCCCTCGAATGAATATTCAAGATAATATTCATTAATAAAATAAAGTTATCGAATAAACCTTATTCGATTAATAGTTTTGAAAACTATAACCATATATATATATATAAATATATATATATATATAATCTACTCGGGATCCTCGACTCCCGGTTTTAGAAAATGTTTTCACCTTTGGGTCCCTATACTAAGGGTATATGCAAATTACTGCTATTCTCTAGCATAGGTATTATCAACTGAACCAACAGATATATATGGCAAGAATACGAAACAGGCATGCATATATATACCATATCAGCATGCTTCAATATATCGCAACATTTGCTAATTAACCAACATGCATCTATCGCAAGATAATGCATATACATATATTCATCACAACAACAGTATAACGGGTAGAAAACTTGCCTGAGCGACTGGGGGTTACGAATGGCTCGGGACGAGTCTGGTAACCTATAAGCAACAAGTAAGTTGGAATTAAACCAAAATCACTTGTAAATCTATACTTTAACTAACTTAGACTCTAACGCTTGTTTTGCGCTCACTGATTCGCTTAAGTCACTCGGGTACCCTCGGCTCCACCATTTTTAATAATTTAACCTTTACGAGTTTTAAGGCGATTCCTTCGCGAGTGTCTTACCAACTGCCTAACACACTTACCATAAATGTTTCATACATTAATTAACCCTTTTTGGTCTTTAACCTATGTTTCAAAGTAAGGCGAGGGGAAAAGTTTCGTTCGCGAAACGCCGTTACTTGAAACGGTCGTTTCTCCTAAACCGTGCATCGGAATCGAACGAACTACATATCAAAACGAAGATCGTAACATGAGCTATCTAAACATGGCAGTGGTCATAATCTAGCAGGGGGTTCTCGGGTCCTAATGCTATGCACAAAAACAGTCCACAGAAAATCGGACGTTATGACGACTATGTTTACGCGATTTCCAATATTTTAAACCATTCAAACCCATTCCAAATCAACCTCAAATCCAACATACAACCAACATCCATCCTCATCACATCATAACAACCGCAACCAATTCAATTTAATCATTCATACTTATGCCTAAGCTTAACTTTAATCATACTTAAGTTCTTTTAATCAAAACCACAACATTTACCATTCCATTTCACTACCATTTCAAATCCCAAACTCTAATCACAACAACAAGCTACAATATCCTCCTACTAATCAAAATCATCTTATAATATATAGGAATCTAGGGTTTGGAGATGGTATACCTTCCTTGAAGTGGTGGGAGGAGCTAGGAAGCCTTAAGAAGCTTTGAGAAGTCTTAAGAATGCTTGGATCTTCAAGAAAACAAGAAAAACTTCAAGTTAAAAACTTGAAAACACTATTCATAGTCTTCTTCTTTGATTAAATGAAGAAGATTGAGAAGGAATTAATGGCTTAAACTCGTGATATAGCCCTAACTAAGCATGAAGATGATTAGGGAATTAACTCACCAATTTAGGAGGCTTGGATCTTGAGTTTTTGAATTCTTGCCCATTTGCAATAGTAAAAAGCCGAGAGCATGATGAACCATGCCTTGGTTTCTTTTTGATTTTGATGAAAATGATTTTGCTTGGCTTGGTTGGCTTGTTTTTGTGTTTGATTTAGTTAATTACCTTGTTGCCCTTGAATTTGTGTGGTTAAAAAGCCACCACACCTCCTTCCTTCCCATGTCATGCTTGTGTCACCTTGCACATGTCATAATGCTCCCACTTGTCCACACCTTGTGGTTTGATGATGTCACAATCCCAGGCTTCTTGTACAAGCTTGTCTCTTGGTCACTTATTTGTTTTACGGTTCGCTTATCTTTCGTTCTCGTTTATCGTTTGAGGGATCATACCCGGGATCTTATTACTTAGGTTCCCTTAACCTTTCTCAATATATTGTATTCCTTCTATGATCCTCTCTTATAATCCTTTAATTTAAATCCTTTTTATCCTGTTACCTTATACTCAATTCTCTCCGTATCTTGTGGATTTCCGGGAAAAATCAAAGTGTTCGGAATTGGATTCTGACGATCTTTACATACACTTATATACCACATAGAGTACTAATAATATCCCATAAGATCAATAACAGAACCCCTACATAGCGTGGCATGAAAAGTTTTCTCGTTCAGCAAAAACACTATTCATAAGGGTTTCAAAATTTCTCCAAAATTGGGGTTATTACAGTCTCCCCTCCTTAAAAGGATTCCGTCCCGGAATCAGATAGAAAACAAATGGGGATACTTGCTTAGCATTACACTTTCTAACTCTCGAATCAATTTTCCCACATTGTGGTTCTACCACCAAACTCTGCCTAGTTTGATAATCCTTCTCCTAAGCACTTGTTCCTTTTCACTCTATAACCCTTCCTGGTTGCTCCATATAGGTTACGTCGGGTTGCATATCTATGCGCTCATATGCCTCTATTTATCTGGCATCTGAATTACACTTCCTTAACATTGATACGTGAAACACGTTACGACCTGCTACATGTTCGGGGTTAGGGCTAGCTCATATGCTAATTTCCCAAACGTCTTAATATATCCAAGGGTCCAACAAATTGTAGACTTAGCTTTCCTTTCTTTCCGAACCTCATCAATCCTTTCCAAGGGATACCTATATCATTACTAGGTCCCCTATTTCATACTCTTTATCCTTTCGTGTCAAATCAACATACTTATCATGTCCATCTTGGGCTACTACCAGCCGTCCTCTGATTAGATCTATCATATCCTTGGTCCTTTGGACTACTGCGGGTCCGAGCATCTTGCTGTTACGACCGGCATTTTATGTAATATTATTTGTAAATTTGGTATAATATTAAGTCAAATGAAAATATATTCAATGATTGTACGTTTGTGTGAGTGAAAATTTCTGCATTATAAATTTGCTTTGGGTAGTATATGATTTTTTAAAGCAAGAGTTTATTTAATTTCTTTATTTTTGGTTTATAAGGAATATTCTAAGCTTTGGAAAAATCTTCTTTTAAAAGGCATTTTGATCACAAATTTTGAAAATGATTTTATAAAGTCTCTAAAAATACAAGTTATTTTATGGTATAAATTTTATAATTTTTGAACTTGTATTTTATTTTATAAAAATAAATCTTTACAAATTTTATTTGTTATAATTATCAAATTACATGAATAACCTTGCATGTAAACTCTCTTTCTATTCTCTCAAAGGGCAAATAAGACTTTTCCAACCCCACTAACTCATTTGATTATTACCAAATTACTACCTTAGCCTTGCATGCAAAATGGCCTAACTTTAGCCAAGGGACATTTTTGTAAGTTCTCACTTCCACTCATTACTTGTCAACCAAATAGCATAAAACAAACAAATCAAAGTGGAGAGAAGTCATTCATCATTTCACACTCCAACACACCACAAA
>NW_027417572.1:0-20796 GCF_009905375.1 Apium graveolens | reverse complement strand
CTTTGATATCTGCTATAGTCCATCCCAGCCCGATTTGAATTCTCTCAAATCCTCAAGAGCTGTCCTCCTCACTACCTGAAAGGTCAGATGCAATAATAACAGGTAAGTAGGTGCATCACCTAAAAAGGCATACCTCAAGTGTTCAGCAATGGTTTAAGTTTTGGGTTCCGAAGGCATAAAACGCAGCGGATAAACGTAAATAAAACAAAAATTCGAAACCCAAAAACAGGATCCATGTATAATTATGGGCAGATTATGGAGATAACGAATCATACCTTTCAAGAGCTTAACTTTCACGAACTCAACTAGATCCTAGCTATCACGCTTTGTGTCTACCTCTCGGAGAAACACCTCTATGGTATCCACACGAGCACCTTCAAGAACGTCTCACGAACTTGACTATATAATGGATGTACTAGCCTCCTTCTTGACGATCTGAATTGCCTCTGCCTGTCTTTGTTGCTAGGGTTTTCTCAAAAAACGTACGAAACCTCTTTAACCTATCATTATGTATTTATAATGGCTGGTTTAAAAGGCCCATAACAGCAAAGCCCAACCCTAGTAGGTATTGGATTAAATAATAAAACGAATTTCTATTATTTAATTAATAACTAGTCATACTTAATTATTATGGGCAAAAACATCCTTTTAATTCGAATTATATTATCTCAATTAAGTCTTACTTATTATATAAAATTCAAATAATCATCAATTAATTTAAATCCATAATTTAAATTAACTATTCCATTAAGTGCTCTATTTGTGCGACCCTATAGCTATTATTTAATTGGCAATAATTTTATTCTCTAATAAAATTATAAATAATGAGCGGTATCTAGTAATACATCATTGTTACCCAATTAAACAATAATTAAATCGTGATTAGATAAAATCTTTTGGATTAATGTTTTTCATGTAATATAATCCTTTAACCATACATATTATAGATTAAACTCGAGGCATGTATTTAGTCATCCTCTTCAACATTTAATAGGGTTTAACTTGATCCATGAGTAGATTATCAAGACAAATCATTATTTGAGCATGGTCATGCTTTATAATCTCACTCAATCAAGAGGCCAATAATATCTCTCCTAATTATAGGAGGGTTAAATCCTTTATCTATCATTCATATGTCTCATACGACTCATGATATAACCCGATGTCCACTTTTATCATCACCCGATCAAAAGTAACTTTTAATATAGTCAAAGTATATTAATCCTCGTATAGAAATATAATGATTTCAAGTCAAGGATCGTTACACAACCATTATCACTGTGAGTCTTTCTTATGACTTTATTAAACATGAAGAATCTCACTGTGGGTCTGTCCAGTACCATGTACTCTCACATGTACCCATGTATTGACTTTAGTATCCCCATACTTATAACCAATGAGATGTGGTATCTTGTCAAACAACATACTACTCTATCTATGTATTATTATTGTCCTATATAATAATACTCGACTAGGGACCTTTAAGAATATGATATATATATAATCTCAAGTTCAAGTCATGTACTTAAACTATACAATTTGTATCATGATTCTAAGGACATTTATATGCTAACAAAATATCACAGTAATTAAGGTCATAATAAATACATTTATTGAATGATCAACTGACATAAAGATTTAAAAAGAATAATGTATTGCCTCTAGGGCACCTACACTAACAATCTCCCACTTGCACTAGAGCCAATCACCCATATATCTAATACCCATGGAACTAGTGTGACCATCGTTGCTTCTGCCTGCGACAAGCCTTTGGTCATGGGTCTGTAATGTTATCATTTGTGTGCACTTTACATATGTGTATATCACCCCTTTCATTAATCTCTCGAATAAGGTGAAATCTCTTGAGTATATGTTTAGCCCGGGAGTGTGATTTAGGTTCTTTAGCCTGTGCAATGGCTCCATTATTATCGCAGTATATATCAATAGGATCTGCGATCGATGGAACCATTCCCAAATCAGAAACGAACTTTCGAATCCAAACGGCCTCCTTAGCTGCTTCACAAGCTGCAATGTACTCAGCCTCCATTGTAGAATTAGCTACTGTTTCTTGCTTTGAACTCTTCCAGCTTACAGCACCTCCATTTAGACAAAACACAAAACCAGACTGTGATACAGTATCATCTCTGTCTGTTTGGAAACTTGCATCGGTGTAACCTTTTATAACTAGTTTCTCTTCTCCTCCATACACCAAGAATGAATCTTTAGTTCTTTTCAGGTACTTAAGAATATTCTTAACTGCCGTCCAGTGACCTTCACCTGGATTAGACTGGTATCTGCTCGTTATGCTCAAAGCATACGAGACATCTGGGCGAGTACATACTATTGCATACATGATAGATCCAATTGCTGAAGCATATGGAACTTTATTCATGTGGTCCTTCTCATCCAATGATTTCGGATACTGGTCCTTAGAGATCGTTATCCCTTGAGACACGGGGACATATCCCTTTTTTGCATTTTGCATTCCAAAATGATGCAAAACTTTATCAATGTATGTGCTCTGACTTAGACCGATCATCCTTCTAGATCTTTCTCTATAGATCCTCATTCCTAGAATGTAGGATGCCTCTTCTAAGTCTTTAATGGAGAAATTGCTCCCTAATCAAATCTTAACAGCCTTTAGAGAAGGTATGTCATTCCACATTAGTAGTATATCATCAACATATAGTACTATGAATGCCACATAGCTCCCACTAACCTTCTTGTAAACACACGGTTCATCTTCATTTTGAACAAAGCCATACTCTATGACTATTTCATCAAAACGGATATTCCATCTCCTAGAGGATTGCTTCAATCCATAAATGGATCGACACAATTTACATACCTTGCTAGCATTCCTTGGATCGACAAAACCCTCAGGTTGTGTCATGTACACATCCTCTTCAAGGCTTCCATTAAGGAAGGCTGTTTTGACATCCATTTTCCAGATTTCATAATCATGGAATGCTGCAATGGCAAGTAAAATCCTTATAGACTTGACCATAGCCACTGGTGAGAAAGTTTCATCATAGTCAATACCATGAATTTGTTTGAAACCTTTTGCAACCAGCCTAGCTTTATAGGTCTGAACATTTCCATCCATGCCCTTTTTCTTCTTAAAAACCCATTTACACCCTATGGGTTTTACCCCTTCAGGTGGATCAACCAAAGTCCATATTTGGTTATCGTACATGGGATCTATCTCGGATTTCATGGCTTCAAGCCATCTCTTAGAGTCTGGACTGTTCATAGCATCTTGGTATGTGAGAGGCTCATCTTCATCTATGAGCATCAAATCACCACACTGAGTCATGAGAAATCCATATCTCTTTGGCTCATGGCGAAACCTACCAGATCTACGAACAACCTGTGTTTGTTGAGCATTATCATTATTCTGCTCTTGTTCTACTTCAGGTTCAATCCTATTTTGCGGTTCTCGATCTTCATCGAGATCTATAGTTCTCCCACTGTTTCTTTTGGAAACAAAATCTCTTTCCATAAAGACAACATCTCGAGCAATAAACACTTTCTGCTCAGAAGGACTATAAAAATAATACGCCTTTGTTTCATTAGGGTATCCTACAAAAATGCACTCTTCGGATTTAGGTCCAAGCTTGTCAGATTCTTGACGTTTCACAAACGCCTTACATCCCCAAACTTTCATAAAGTTCATGCCTGACCGTTTCTCCTTCCATATCTCATATGGAGTCTTTTGAACCTTCTTAGTAGGAACACGGTTAAGTGTGAAAGCCGCTGTTTCTAGAGCGTAACCCCAGAAACTAATTGGAAGATCTTCATGACTCATCATCGATCGTACCATGTCCAACAAGGTGAGTTTTCTCCTCTCTGAAACTCCATTCCATTGAGGTGTTCCTGGCGGAGTGAGTTGTGATACAATACCACACTCTTTCAAATACTCTCTAAATTCGGTGCTTAAGTGTTCACCCCCACGATCGGATCGTAAGATCTTAATACTTGCATCTCCGCCAATTTGCTTCTCTACTTCAACCTTGTATTCTCTAAATTTTTCAAAAGAATCGGATTTGTTCTTCATAAGATATACATATCCATATCTACTGAAATCATCAGTAAATGTTATGAAGTAGTAGTAGCCTCCTCTAGCCATTACATGCATTGGGCCACATACATCACTATGTATTAGCTCCAGACGTTTAGTGGCCCTTTGACCCTTACCAGTGAAAGGGGCTTTAGTCATCTTACCAAGCAAACAAGATTTGCATTCTTGGTATGATTCAAAATCAAACTTATCCAAGTATCCATCCTTATGTAATTTGGATATGCGTTTCTCATTTATGTGGCCTAGACGACAATGCCAGAGGTATGTTTGATTTGAGTCATTCATTTTAAGTCATTTGTTTTCTATATTACAGACAGGGTTATCTAAATCAAGAACATATAAACCATTAAATAAACGCACAACACCATAGGTTAAATCATTCAAAGCAAAAGAGCAACTGTTGTTCTTTATTGTAAACAAAAAACCTTTCTTATCCAAACAAGAAACAGAAATAATGTTTCTGCGAATCGCAGGCACGTAAAAACTGTCTTCTAGTTCTAAAACAAGCCCAGAGGGCATAGATAAATAATAAGTCCCTACAGCTAAAGCAACAACTTTTGCTCAATTGCCTACTCTTAGGTCCACTTCTCCCTTAGCCAAAGTTCTACTTCTCTGCAGGCCCTGCACATTTATACAAATGTGAGAAGCACATCCAGTATCAAATACCCAAGATGTAGAAATAGATAAATTGACTTCTATAACATAAATACCTGATCCAGAAATATGAACTGCTTTCTTTTTCTTCAGATCCTCCAAGTAAATTGGACAGTTTCTCTTCCAGTGACCATCTTTCTTACAGTAGTGACATTCACCCTTGGCCACACCACCTTTAGGCTTTAAAGCCTGTTTGGGACCTGACTTTGGCTTGGGTGTAGAATCAGATCCAATCTTCTTCTTACCCTTCCATTTGCCCTTCCCTTTGGCCTTACCTTTATTTCCCACCATCAGTATGGGAGCAGGTTCAGCTGTCTTCATGTTGGTCTCATATGTTCTCAACATATGCAACAATTCAGTAGGTATTTTTTCAAATTCATTCATATTGTAGTTCACAACAAACTGAGTGAATTTATTGTTCAAAGAATTCATGATTAGGTCAATACCAGTTTCCGGACCAATCGGGAAACCCAAAGTTTCAAGGTACTCAATGTAACCAATCATCTTTAGAACATGTGGGCCAACTGGTTCACTCGCCCCTTGTTTGCAATTAAAAAGTGACTTACTCGTGTTGAACCTTTCTTGACGAGTTTGGCTTGCAAACATGCTTTGCAAGTGCTCATTGATAGTATATGCATCCATATGCACATGCTGTCTTTGAAGCTCAGCACTCATAGTTGCCAACATAAGACATGCAACATCATTTGCATCATTCTCATCCCTTGTGCGTGCTGCTCGTTCATCAGCAGTAGCACCCTCAGGAAGGGGGTCTGGAGGAGGAATATCAATGACATGAAGCTTGCGCTCCTGCCTGAGGACAATCCTCAAATTCCTCTGCCAGTCTAGGAAGTTGTTTTCTCCTGTCAGCTTGTCCTTCTCAAGGACTGAACGTACGGATAGTGTGTTTGTGTTGTTTGCCATTACTCAGTATCTACAATAATAAAAGCGCAAAATAAACATTAGATTGTCTGAGTTAAAATTTTATGTTCATATGATTATGATATATTCATAATATATCTCCCACTATTTTTTTTTATCAAATTAATAGCCCTAACTATTAATTCAGAAAGTATATCCCATAAATCTTTCTAGTGAGCCAAGATCTATATTTCGTCATGTTCTAAGTCAACCACTGGTATCCTTAAAACATGATTATTTAGGTAGACAACAGTTGTCAATTATATCATATATAATTCTTGGATAATTTGGTGAACAACAATTGATCTTATCTATCTAATAGATTTTTAACCAAACTCTATGCTTCTAAGTTCATAATAGTTGAATATAACCGTTTATATTCACCTTATTATGATGACTCAGTTAAGTTAGACCCAATGATACAACGTCCGAATATAACCATTTATATTCATCGCATTTCACCACGATAGATAGGAGTCCCCTGCCACTGACAACCCTTCCCCTTATCGATCTAGGATTTAATGAGTGTTCATTCATTGGAAAGCATCTGATTAAAACTTAATATTTTTACTTAGGGATTTTTAATTTAGAACGATCATTATCCCATCATAAAGAGATTCCCAATTTTTCCTTGAATAAAATACTTCAAATCAATACTCGTCAATGGTTTGATTTCCAGGTAGTGGAGGAGTCACATCGGTCTCGCTTAAAACCCATAGCCTTAGAAGTTCTATGAACTCGTTGTTGACAAAATCGCCCCATGTCAGAAATAAAGAAAATTTGCATTTTATTCCGTGTTTCATAAACACGAGAATCTCATGATCGTTTGTTAATTTTAAATCTTGAGTCGTTACAGATTTTATCTTGTTTAAAGGCATGGTATGGATGATGTATCTAATACATACATGCATCATTAATCTAATTAAAACATGCATTTTCTACTCTACACATACTATTTATACATCATATGAAAAGTGCGTAAAGTAAACGTGCAATAGTTATGGCCCAATCCTATGTGATCTTTTCAGGCTAATGAAAAGATCAAGGTCAATCTATGGTGTAAAAATAACTATTACATATGTCTTCTCTATTGCTTCCATTATCTCCTTGGCCTCCATAGGATGCCTCCTCTTTCCCTTGTCCTTCTTGGATGTTACTTTAAGAATTATACTAATGAACTTACAAAAGAACTCGAGTTACATTTGAGATAAAACAAATACAAATAGAAAATCACATGCAAGTCGTATTTATTACAAACCAAAAGAATAAAGCATTACAATTAAGGTCTTAAGGCCATAACTATGCACCATGCTCAAGTAACCATTAAAGAACATGATAGATCATATAAAGATGACATACTATTTATCACTTATCATGATCCAATCAAGAATAATAAATAAGTAAAGCATATGTCATAAGCACAAATTAAAAATGAAACCCTAAGCACCTGGATCGACCTCCGCGGTGAGGTCGCTGGGGGGGTTCGGGGGGGGCAACGAGCCCCCCGATGGCGGAAATTTTTACAAAATCAAGTATCAGAATACTAGCAAAACATGTATCTGAATACTATTCCAGAAGCATGTATCAGTATACACATGATCCATATCCCAGTTACCAAACACATGTATCAGTATACATATTTTAAGAGATCGCATACATTTGAGTTATGGAAGATCTTAAACATACTAGTATCATCATATAGATCATTAACAGATTCATCATATCATTCATATAACATAACTGTTATCATGGCAGACTCATATAATATAACTATTATCATGGCAGACTCATCACACATGCATACTTGTAAAAATACAGTAAACACCTAACCAAATCAGCCCCTTATACACGTAGCTCTGATGCCATTGTTTGGGTTCCGAAGGCATAAAACGCAGCGGATAAACGTAAATAAAACAAAATTTCGAAACCCAAAAACAGGATCCATGTATAATTATGGGCAGATTATGGAGATAACGAATCATACCTTTCAAGAGCTTAACTTTCACGAACTCAACGGAGATCCTAGCTATCACGCTTTGTGTCTACCTCTCGGAGAAACACCTCTATGGTATCCACACGAGCACCTTCAAGAACGTCTCACGAACTTGACTACAGAATGGATGTATTAGCCTCCTTCTTGACGATCTGAATTGCCTCTGCCTCTCTTTGCTGCTAGGGTTTACTCAAAAAATGTACTAACCTCTTTAACCTATCATTATGTATTTATAATGGCTGGTTTAAAAGGCCCATAACAGCAAAGCCCAACCCTAGTAGGTATTGGATTAAATAATAAAAATGAATTTCTATTATTTAATTAATAACTAAGTCATACTTAATTATTATGGGCAAAAACATTCCTTTTAATTCGAATTTATATTATCTCAATTAAGTCTTACTTAATTATAATAAAATTCAAATAATCATCAATTAATTTAAATCCATAATTTAAATTAACTATTCCATTAAGTGCTCTATTTGTGCGACCCTATAGGCTATTATTTAATTAGCAATAATTTTATTCTCTAATAAAATTATAAACAATGAGCGGTATCTAGTAATACATCATTGTTACCCAATTAAACAATAATTAAATCGTGATTAGATAAAACCTTTCGTGATTAATGTTTTTCGTGCAATATAATCCCTTTAACCATACATATTATAGATTAAACTCGAGGCATGTATTTAGTCATCCTCTTCAACATTTAATCCGGGTTTACTTGATCCACGAGTAGATTATCAAGACAAATCATTATTTGAGCATGGCCATGCTTTTATAATCTCACTCAATCAAGAGGCCAATAATATCTCTCCTAATTATAGGAGGGTTAAATCCTTTATCTATCATTCATATTTCTCATACGACTCATGATATACCCGATGTCCACTTTTATCATCACCCGATCAAAAGTAACTTTTAATGTAGTCAAAGTATATTAATCCTCGTATAGAAATATAATGATTTCAAGTCAAAGGATCGTTACACCATTATCACTGTGAGTCTTTCTTATGACTTTATTAAACATGAAGAATCTCACTGTGGGTCTGTCCAGTACCATGTACTCTCACATGTACCCATGTATTGACTTTAGTATCCCCATACTTATAACCAATGAGATGTGGTTATCTTGTCAAACAACATACTAGTCTATCTATGTATTATTATTGTCCTATATAATAATACTCGACTAGGGACCTTTAAGAATATGATATATCATATAATCTCAAGTTCAAGTCATGTACTTAAACTATACAATTTGTATCATGATTCTAAGGACATTTATTATGTGAACAAAATATCGCAGTAATTAAGGTCATAATAAATACATTTATTGAATGATCAACTGACATAAAGATTTAAAAGAATAATGTATTGCCTCTAGGGCACCTACACTAACATTAAGCTCCAAAGTAGGTACTTCCTCAATAGATGGTTTGAGCTTTCCTTCAGCATTCTTGAGATCAGAAGTACCAAGAGATTCAAATGGCATGTCTAGCTTTCGCCTCCAAGGATAAGCATTTAGATATTATAGTTGCTCATTTCCATCCTCATCATCACTGTCAAACTCCCCCACTAAGGCTTTCTCTAATGCGTCAGACATTAGCATATGATCAAGTTCTGAAGTTACCACAGAATCAATCAAATTCACCTTTAAGCACTCCTCGTCTTCTGTAGGGAATTTCATCGCTTTGAATAAATTGAATGTCATATCCTGATCCTGCACCCTCATAGTAAGTTCATCTTTCTGCACATCTGTCAAGGTACAGCCTGTAGCCAAGAAAGGTCTTCCCAAGATTATGGGGATCTTCTTATATTCCTCAAAATCCAAAATGACAATGTCTGCAGGGAAGAAGAGCTTATTCACCTTTACTAACACGTCCTCCACTATGCATCGTGGATATGTAATAGAACGATCAGCCAGTTGTAGAGACATGTAGGTGGGCTTTGGATCAGGCAAATTCAACTTTTTGAAGATAGACAACGGCATCAGATTGATGTTTGCTCCCAAATTGCACAGGCATTTATTAAAAGACAACTTGCCAATGGTGCAAGGAATGGTGAAGATACCTGGATCTTTAAGCTTTGGAGGTAATTTCTGTTGCAGCACAATACTGCAATCTTCCGTTAGAGCAACGATCTCAAGGTCATCCAGTTTCACCTTCCTTGAAAGAATACTCTTCATGAATTTCGCATAACTAGGCATTTGCTCCAAAGCCTCAGCGAAAGGTATGTTGATGTGAAGTTTCTTGAACACCTCCAGAAACTTACCGAACTGCTTATCCAGTTTTTATTGTTGCAATCTCTTAGGGAAAGGTGGTGGAGGATAGAACTGTTTATCCCCTGTATTATCCTCAGGAAGAGTGTGTTCAACAGTAGTCTTCCTTGGTTCCGCCGCTTTCTCCTTCTGCTTCTCTTCTTCATCACCAACTTCAGCTTCTCCGTCTTTTGCTTTTTCAGCATCAGCAACTTTTCCAGACCTTAAGGTAATAGCCTTGACTTGCTCTTTAGCTTCCTTCCTGCCTGGCACTTCAGTATCACTGGGAAGTGTGCCAGGTTGATGATTGAGCACTACATTGGCTATTTGACCGATTTGATTTTCCTGATAGAAACAGCCTGACTTTTGCACAACAGCTTGAGTTCCTCGAAATCAGCACTAGAAGGTGGAGCAGCACCTCCTTGTTGAGGATATGATTGCCTTTGAGCATACTGCTGTGGTTGCTAGAATCCAAGTGGATTAAACTGTTTACTTATGCCTTGCTGATATGGTTGCTGAATAGCATTCTGAGTATTGCTCCAGCTGAAATTGGGATGATTTCTGTTGTTAGGATGATAAGTAGCTGGCACAGACTGCTGCGGTCGCTAATAATTGTTCACAAACTGAACAAATTCATTAACAAGAGAACACTGATCCGTAGTATGAGAACCTGCACAAAGCTCACAGACCATAGCTATCTGATTGACTCCATAGGTGGCTAAAGAATCGACCTTCATAGACAGCGCTTGGAGCTGCGCTGCAATAGCTGTAGCTGCATCAACATCCAGAATACCTGCTACCTTCCCAGGCATCATCCTTTGAGTTGGGTTTTGATGCTCATTTGCAGCCATAGTTTCAATAAGATTATAAGCCTCAGTATAGCTTTTGTCCCACAAAGCGCCTCCAGCTGCTGCATCGAGCATGGGCCGAGATTGGGCCCCCAAACCATTATAAAAACAAGTTATCACCATCCAGTTAGGCATACCATGATGTGGACACTTTCTCAACATCTCCTTGTAGCGCTCCCAAGCTTTGCACATAGATTATGTTGGTTGTTGTGCAAACTGAATAAGAGCACTCCTCATAGCTGCACTCTTCGCCATCGGATAAAACTTTACCAAAAACTTTTGTGCAAGATCTTGCCAAGTAGTGATGGACCCAGCTGGTTCAGAATGTAACCAGTCCTTAGATTTATCCCTCAGAGAGAATGGGAAAAGCCTCAGCTTGATATCCTCACCAATCACACCATTATAGAATACTTTCTAGTTCGTTCCCACAGAGACTCGGACTAATTATGCTCAATTAACACTTACTCACCAATGTATGATTACTTCTCAATATTAAGACAATAACACATAGAATTGATTAACTAATTATTAACTAGAATTAACTACGAGAATTAAACACTTAACAAACACTTGAATTAACAATATTAAACACACATGAGATCATAACTTCATTACTACTTCCTTCAATAGTTATTGTTATTATCCTTAGCATGTAACGGTGATGATATTAATCGAACAACACTAAACTGATAAAAGCCAACTTTCGTTGTACTAATACCATTCTACCAAGCACCCACAATTAAGATAGAAGTTGAATAGTCATCAATTATGTTGAGACCCTATATGTCTACAGAATTTGACAACATAACGATTTAAGCACAAGTTGTTCCTTATGATTACACAGGGCAAGTAAAACGATTAGAGTTACCCACAAATCATGCATACACATATATGAACCTGTGCTAGCATGGCAAGTTCTAAATCTCAAGATCCACCGTCGGTTCACAAGAGATTAACACCCTATCTTATATGTTCGCGACACACATAAGACGAACAAGCACAACCAATACTAGATATCATACAATCATCACACACTAAGGTATTAAACAACTAACTAAAGAATTCCATAGCAAATCCATTACGACCCCATGATCATGATTAGCCCATGATTGAACTCATCATCACCATGGGTTCATATGAAAATATGATAATAACACACGAGAATAATTGATAACTACTTATATTAAATCAGAGTACGTCACAAGAGTAAATAGGTTCAAAGTAAAGAAAACTAGCATCCACTGTTACAACGAATAAAAGAATCACAAGAAACTATGCTTCCTCTTCTTTGCGATGTGCTAAAACGGTCTTCTTCCTTATCTCCTTGCTTCTCGATTAATACCACGATTCAACACACGTGAAACGTCTCTGAAAACTACTTATATAGAAGCCCCACAAAACCAAGCCATCTAAGAAGTCAGAAGTCCAGTAGAACAAGAACTCTAAAAATCAGATTTTTAATTCGCGTCCCTGAGTGGCCGCTCAGCAATCCTGAGCGGGCGCCCAGCTTCCTGAGCGGCCGCCCAGCCATGCTGAGCGGGTGCCCAACACCTTACTGGAAAATGCTCTGTTCTTCTTTCGTTCTCTGCTGCATTCTGCTCATATCTTCCCACTTGCAATGCCAAACACATACTAAGGCTTATTCTTGATGAAATCTCCCCACAAACACAAGGAACACCCTGAAATGCACAAACACTAGAAAAACGCATCAAATACACAAAATACTTGATTTCAAGACATCAATTCAAGCAATTATAAGACGTTCTAAGTGGTATAAAATGCCACTTATCACCAAGTTCGCCTCAATTTTTGGGAAAAGATCTTCTCCTATTAGTACCTTCTAGTCTCCAGTCTTAAGATCAATTTCAGCTAACCGTTCAGGGCCTATGATCGCAGTTGTAGGTGTCTCATTTCCATGATACTGGATAGTATGTTTCAGAAACATCTTGTAACATTCTCGTGCCATATCCTGGTCTCCTCGTATCTCTTGTGTTCCCCATGGTGTTGGAAATTTGAGAACTTGATGGTATGTCGATGGTACAACTTTCAAGTTGTGAATCCATGGCTTTCCCATGATTATGTTGTACATTGAATCAACATCTATTATGCAAAATTTCTCCAAGAGATTTACTCCTTGCGCATAGGTAGGCTACGTAATTTCTCCCAACATTTGTTTAGTTTCTCCACTGAATCCCACCAATGTAGTTGATTTTTTAATCATGTCACTCTCCGCCAAACCCATTTGCTTTAATGTGCTTAGCATCATAATGTTGGCGGCACTCCCGTTATCAACTAGAATTCTCTTGATCAGGCAATTCCCCACGGGGAGTGAGATGACAAGTCCATCTTGTTGTGGTTCTCGGATACTTCTCTTATCTGACTCATCGAACACTAATGATGGAAAAGTGTTACTATTAACTCCCACTTGAGAAACCCTTATGTCTGTCTCTCTGGCTGCCCTTTTATCTTGTGAATATGTGGATCCACACACTTCAGAACCACCTGCAATGAAGTTAATTACTTTGTGATGTGGCGTTGGTGGTGGTTGCCTCATTGGTGTTATATTGTCTCTCTAGGGTGACCCGTCTCTCCTGACATAAGCTGTCTTTTTTGACGCCATGAACTCTGTTAGGTATCCCTTCCTGGGTGAAAATTGTAATTCTTTTTATAAAGCCACACAGTCGTAAGCTTTATATCCCTAATCTCCATAATAGTCGCACCATATCTTGGAATCCGGATTTGCCTTAGGCTTGTTACTCTTTATTGGCCACTTGACTACACCTCCCAACTTTGAACTCTTTCATCATAGCTACAGGCGTTATCGTGAAGCCGTAGCTGTCATAAGTTGGTGGCAGGTTAGGGTCCTTCCTCCAGTCGCTGCGTTCCTCCATTTTCCATTTATTAGACTCCCGTGTCGAGTTAACATAGACTTCATCCCTGACAGGTCTCGTATACGGCTTGTATTCCCTATATCTTGGTATCGTAATCTTTCTTAATGGCTTATAGTACTTCTCGTCATCCTCTATTCTGTCTTCTTCATGTCTCACTTGTGCCATAGCTTTGGCTTGAACGGTATTCATCATTCTGTAAGGGTATTTTATAAGTTCTTCATACAATGGAGATTCCCGTTCTAACCCCCTTCTGAACTCTTCAATAGCCGTAGGGACATCATAGTTGGTGATGGTCACCTTTTCTCTGTTAAATTGTGTCAAATAATCACGCAATGGCTCTCTGTTTCGTTGCACAATTTTGTATAAGTCGCTGGCGGTTTTCTTGAACACTCGACTTCTAGAAAACTGGATGTTGAACGCGTATACTAAATCAGCAAATGTCTTGATGCTCCCATGTGGGAGGTTCACGAACCATACCAATGCCGGTCCCGACAGTTTGGAACCAAAACCTTTGCAAATACAAGCTTCTTTCAGATCACGCATAATCGGGACCGTAATTATTCATTGTTTGTATTGTGCAATATGTTCTAATGGGTCACTAGTTCCGTCATATGGTCGCATTTGTGGCACCGTGAAATATTTTGGTATCTCTACCAGAGCGATATTTTCATGAAAAGGTGAATCAACATAGTTTGTAGGAGTCACTTTTTCCAATGGTTTTGGAATGCCAGGAATCCTTTCAATTAAATCCCTTACTTCTTTCAGTTCTTTCTTGAATTCCTCCACAATTTGGTTTCGAGATCTCGTACTTCTGTGACGAGAACTTCTTTTGTCAGTATCTCCCTGTCGATTATCACGATCATCATATCGTTACTCATCATATTGTTTTTCCATGTCGTTATCGTTATTTGGCACATCCTCCATGTCTTCTATCTCAATAATATCATATGTCCCATTTGTTGGCCCTTCATGTTGATCGTATTCCTTTGCGTCATCCATGTCCAAACGTCTGACTACGCTCGGGATTGTCTTCTTCGTCGCAGTCTTAGTTCTTGATTTGGTTGTAGTTAGCTTTTTCTTCAATGTTTCATTTTCAGAACATATCTTCTCCTTTTCGTCCTGTAGTCGTTTCAACGCTGTTCCCATTTCTTTATTATTTTCATCCTCGGCCTCTTGATTTGTAACTCATTCCTCCAGGTTATCACCCGCCATCGTAATGTAACAATAATATTCTTAGCAAATTTCCCACATACATTGCCAATTATTTTTACCAAAAGTTTTGGGGTTAAATGCTAAGAATGTTATGTTGGCACTAAGTTTAATGTGATGTAACTAAAATGAAATTGACGTAATTGAACTAAAGAAAAGAGATTGGTGAAGCGAAAAACCTGAGAACGGTAAAAAACCGCGGGTGTGATTGCGTACCCAACCTAAATTAAATCCACTATAAGATCAATTAGATTATAATGGCGATGCTTGGATATTAGTGTTTGTTGAAGCATCACGACTAATAAATCCTATACATGTTCTAAGTTCATGAAGAAAAATCCAATGTTGCTGTGATATCTTTTCTGGTTTTATACTTCTTCTTCTTGATATTTTTTGCTCAAGTGTTTGTTGTATGTTTGATATAGTGATGTTGTGTTTTTCTTCCTCTTCTTCTTCTTCTTCTTCTTCTTCTTCTTCTTGCCTTTATCTTCTTATTTGTTCCCCTATTTCTCTAAATTCCCCTTTTTTTTCTCTCCATTTCAAATTATGGATGTCGATAATGTGGAGATGCATTCTTGCTATTTCTCCGATAAACTTGGAAAACATCGGACTAAGTCCTGATCTCAGATGCTTACCACTCTGATGATGTCGTTTAGGACGTCAATTCAACCTTCCTGTCTCGACCTGCCTTCTCGTCCATGACATGAACACGTTTAGTCATGTAGTGTGGAAATTCAAGTATAACAATAATATTTTAGATACAGCATCTTTGAATGTCCCTGTTTTACATGAAAATAGAAATGCTTCATTTTCTTCTAACACCTGTAATCGGGCTGCCACATTCCTTTTATATACAATGAACCCATGTGACTGTCAAGTCCCTTTCAACTACTATTTTGATTGATCATTCGTTGAGGCTTCATAGGAAATATCCGTTAAAACTTCATATGTTATGTTAGGTAATGAATAACACGGAGGGGGTGAATGTGTTTTACTGTTTTTAGGCTTTTCTTGAAAGTTAATGGTTAAACAAAGTAAATTAAATCTTGTATAGAAAAGTGTTCATGCAGAATTTAAACTTGCA
This sequence comes from Apium graveolens, assembly GCF_009905375.1. NCBI lineage: Eukaryota > Viridiplantae > Streptophyta > Magnoliopsida > Apiales > Apiaceae > Apium > Apium graveolens. Next base: position 4,855 of record NW_027417572.1, on the reverse strand, counting down.
GAAAATAAGGAACACGGATCTTCAAAACTCACTTAATTTTATATTAAAATTAAGACTGTTTTGCTACAAAATTTCTAACCTCTTTGATGTTAAAGAGCTCAGCTTCTTCTTGAGAGTGTCACAAGAGTTTTGATCTAAATTGTTACTTCTGACTTAAGGACCAGTGTTGACTTTATAACTTAGTTAAATGCTGGTTTACACAGTGGATAATAAACATGCTATTAGATTTACTAAACTGTCAGTTATCATTTCTATTTATAGAAAAGCAAATCTTCCATTTCTGGTTTAGCATATCTTTAGCATCCCGTGTTTACTTTAATCTTCCTCTGTCAGTTAATCTTTGTCATTGATCTTGCACACTCTTCAAGCTGCTTTTTGTAGACTTGTCAATCCAGCTATTGGATTATTTGTTGATTGTTTATCTTGGATATTGAACTGATCTGCAATTCTGTACTTTAAGACTGTACCTCGAGATCTGTAGTTTAGATCTATAGAATACTCGATATCTCGATACGTACATAGGCTTATCGAGATCTATAGCACTCCATATTTATTTTGGCTTGTAGAGGTCTTCAGCTTGTCGAGATCTCTAGTCTTCACATCTTCACTTTGACTTGTAGATAAGTCTTAGTTCTCTAATGAAACTTGACTTATCGATAACTCTGAGTTCTCCAGTGAAGGAATGACTTGTTGATATCTCCAATCTTCAGTTATTCAACTTGGCTTGTCGATATCTTCCTGAGTTCTCTAGTAGCTTTCCTGACTTCTCCACTCCAAATTCATTTCTTCTATCCTGGTGGATATTACTCATCCGTCGAGTAGTGATGTATCCCGACGGATGTTCCTAACAGCAGTCATCCGTCGGATAGTCAAAATACTATCCCGATGGATGTTCCTCATCCGTTGGTACTCTCTGGAGTTCTTGAATGACGTCTCTATAACATTAAATATGTGACTTGTAGAGATCTTGACTTAGAATATTTTTTCTCCAAACAGATTTTATTCAACTCCAAGCTTCTTCAAATTTTTCTGAGGCATGATCTTCTTGATCTTCTTCAAGATAGAATCTTTAGGCTTGATACTATTTTAGGAAAAAGACTCCAGTCTGCTCCTTTGCATTTTACAGACTTTAAGTGTTATAAGTACAAAATACAAATTAAGATAACAATACAACTTACTTAGGGTTGGCAAGATGTCTTAGTCTTGTTGAACTACAGGCATGTCTTTTACAACAATCTCCCCCAATTTGTGAGAAGATTGCTTAACACAAATTCATGCCTGTTAAGAAGACTAATCCCAAGTTTAAAATGATGGAAGATAAAATTAATACATAGTGCTTGATAGAATTACAACTTGTACAACATGAGATTCACAAGGTTCAATGGTTACAAGATTCAGGTAAAGACGGTTTTTACATCTGCTTTTTTTATAAGTTGATCCTTCAATTTGTCAAGAGTTTCAAGTTCTTCTATGATAGGTATTCCACTTAGAGCTTCAACAAGTTTTTGTCTTGATGCCTTAGAATACCTTGATCCAGAAACTCTATGCAGAATATTGAGACTCCACCAGCTCTAATGTTTAGAAACATCCCATCTTTAGAAATTATGCTCATTCCTTTTGCTTTCACCTCTTCTGTTCTTGTTATAAACATATCTATTTTTTCATCATGTCTCATTCTCCTTTCTTCAGCTTCAACCTTATCTCTTTTCTTTGTTTCCTCCCTTTCAATCAACCATTCAGCCAGAGATGATCTCCATGTCCTTGTAACAGTGTCCTTGCATTTTAACAAACTTAACACTCTATTAATTTCGCAGGAGTCAAAGAATCCATTAACTTTTTTTCTAGAAGAGTGAATGTCCCATCCTTAAAATAAACTCTAACTTCTCTCAGGGATACAACCTAGATTTTAACAATTTCCTCAGTGGAATGTTGGAAATGGTCTTCATCTGAGGTGCACCAATTTAGAGGTAGAAAGTCAGATTCCTTAAAGCAATTACATATGGTCCTTTCAGTGACTTCCACTTCCTTTGCAGGCTTGACTTCCTTAGGATTTCTCCCAACAGATTTGAGCTTGAATTTTAGTGAAGGTTTGGCTAAAAGGCAGGGCTTGTCATTTTCTTGAGATTTGTGTAGCTTGAGGTGATTGGAATTTTAGGAAGGAGTTGGCAGTTTGTTTTGTAAAGAAAATTTTTGGCTTAGATATTTGGGAAGGTTTGATGTTCGAGATAGTTGATGTTATAGGTTGAGCTGAGGCTTGAGCTAGTTGTGTTTGGATTTTTAGGGATTGCTGAGTTTCTGAACTATCATGTCTTCTCCTACTTCTTCTCTCAACAGTTCTCTTCTTCTCATCATTCTTCTTGTCATCCTCCTTCTTTTTCTCACCAACCTTGCTTCAAGATGGCTTAGCAGAGTGACTTGAATTTGAGCCAGAAGGATTTTGATCATCTTTCTTCTGCTCAGCATCATCCAAATCATCCCTTGATGATTGTGTTTTTGGTGCAAGTTGGCTTCTGAATTATTCAGATATCTTCTCAACAGTTTTATCATCTCCTCATCTTCAACAGTTTTGTTCCTTTTTGCTTCAGCACCGTTTTCAAGAGTCATGATAAGCCTTTTATTGGCCATGATACACTGTTTAGGAACTTGAAAGTGTTTTGGAATGTTTGTATAGATAATGTATGTCACTCCATTGCTAGGCTGAGATAAGCTTCTAGAAAGCAGCCACTTGTGCATTCTTCAATTCTGTTAGCAAGAGAGTGTCTTTATGAATTACTACTCTGACTTTGCTTCAAAATCTAATTCAATGCCCTCCTAGAGATAAGACAGTTGAGGGACACCTGCATACATCTGTCTACCCCTGAGTCATTGATGTTGACCACTATCCTTCTTTCCTTGAAATTGTCTTTGGAACCAAGATCACTCTTTTTGAGTTTATTGTCCTATCCAATGCTTTCTTGTAGGTGAAGAAATTATCATTGAGAGGAGTTCGAGTGCCTTAGCAATTCATCAAACTCCCTGCTTAGACTGGGACCCTCAGCTGCTTTAAAAAATCTCTTCATTCCAATATCACTTTTTGACTTAACTCTTTTTAGCACTTTGGACTTGTTGTTGAGATGACCTTGATTGTGCCAATATAGCTTCTATCTCCCCCTTAGTCTTGTTGGCAGGCATGAGAAGGGGAGTAGGGATTTCAGGCCTTCTTGTTCAGTAAAAGAGGGTAGTGGTATATTGAGTTTACCCATGATGGTTCCTAAAGCTACAGAATTCTGTATTTGAAGATGCTTATGGAGATCCACCAGTTTTGGATATCTTTGTTGGCTCTTGACAAGAAATGTCAAAGCCTGAACTTGTGCAGTGAGAGAGGAGTTGGAGTCTTGCAATGTTGTGACTTGATCCCGTAAGACTAAATTGGAGCTTTGTTGAAGTGGATCCAGGCTGATAAGAGCTGCTAGTGTGCCAAAATGTTCTTCTATAGCCTCTTTGATCCCTTCTATTAGCAATGCTGAGGTTTAAATCTGCTCTGATGAAGTTGATCAGCTGGACCTTGGTCTCATTTGAATGAGTAATTGTTTCCTGGATCATTTCATGGAGATCGGTAAACGATTGTTTGAGGTTTTTGACTTCCTCTTCTCAATGGAAGGCAAGATCCATCCTAGCCATTTGCTCAGTAAAATGCTTGAATTTCTTAGATCCGCTCTTGAGGGGGTATGATCATGTCCATCTTCTCATTTACCAATTTTCTTATTCTGTCTTCATGGTAGTAAGCTTGATTTCAAGAGCTTTACCAAACAGATGAAATGCTTTAAGCTGAGCTTTGTATACATCTGTAATGGTCATAGACAGCTTCTGGACTCAAGTCTTTTGCATTCTCTCCAGAATAGTAACATACTCTTCTCTGAATCTGGCAGAACTTGATTCATCTCCAGGGCAAATCAGACAACCATACATCCACATTCCCATCTGGCTTAGCATCATTACAATTTTCTCCTTTTGCTCCTCAACCTCTTCATTGTAAGCAAGCATGATAGATTGATAGTCTGGTTGGTCTCTCATGTCTTAAGTCAGAAGATGCTATGAGATGTTAGCCAGTCCAGAAATCTCTCTACTAGTAGATCATCTACAGAAGTTGGTTGAGTGGCAGATTCTTGAAGCCACTGAGAGAGTATGAGGTTGTTGTGGTTGAGAGGGGGATGGTTCATCAGAAACAACCTGTGACTGAGATCACAATTTGACTCACAGATTGCTCTGTGGTTTTGACACTGTGTTGTCCTCCACTTGTAGTAGGAACTCCAATTGAGTGGAGGAGATTTGACCGGGTTACTGTCATGTACACTAGCCTCAAAACCCTTTTGTGTCTTGCAACACACTGGACTTGAATGTGCTATGCTGCCTCCCCTATGACAGGATCATAGGTAATTGTACTTCCTAGCTTCAACTGCAAAGGCAATATCTGCTGAGTTATAACACCCCAAATCCGGGGTCGGGGATCCGGGTTTCACGAGTTTCACTTTCCTTAATAACACTTAATCTTGATAAAGAACCACTATTGTGCACTGTGACCCCACAATATCCACAACACCACAAGTTATAGTCTCAGAGATGAAAATCAAAAATACAAGTCATTTATTCCACAGTTATAAACCATTACACCTTAAAAGGGTTTCTGAATAAATTTACATATTCTTGCCATTAGTACAATTCATAATCGACATAAGTCTGGTACATCAACAGTTGAAAACCTAGCCTATTGTGTAGTTCCTACCTCAGCTACAGCGGCATCAACGCCTACAGGAAACTGCGGAACGTTTTCTATCCGCTTGCGAATTGGGAGCTTGGTCTGTTCATCTTGTCTATC
>NW_027417571.1:0-43015 GCF_009905375.1 Apium graveolens | reverse complement strand
CACTTATCAGAGTTTAGAAACATATATCAGACAACAGTCAGTACTTAAAGACATTTATCAATTAAGCACAGAATACACAATAAGATTAATTCTGTAAATACTGAGCATAAAGTCTGATAACACAGAACAAGTCTAAGCAGATTTAGAGAAAGAACCTGAAACCATTCCAAGTTCATTTACCAATCTTGTAAAAGTAGCTTCACATAATGGTTTTGTGAAGATATCTGCCAACTGTTGATCTGTGGGAACAAAATGCAATTCCACTGTACCTTCATCCACATGTTCCCTGATGAAGTGGTACCTGATGCTGATGTGCTTTGTCATTGAGTGTTGAACTGGATTACCTGTCATAGCAATAGCACTTTGATTATCACAGTAAATAGGGATTTTGAAATATGTTAACCCATAATCCAGTAACTGATTCTTCATCCAAAGAATCTGTGCACAACAGCTTCCTATAGCAATATACTCTGCTTCTGCAGTTGATGTGGAAATTGACTTTTGTTTCTTGCTGTACCAAGAAACCAATCTGCCTCCAAGAAATTGGCAGCTTCCACTTGTGCTTTTCCTGTCAATTTTGCAACCTGCAAAATCTGCATCTGAGTAACCTATTAGTTTAAAATCTGATTCTCTAGGATACCATAATCCCAGAGCAGCTGTTCCTTTAAGATACTTAAAGATTCTTTTTACAGCTGTTAAGTGAGGTTCTCTTAGATCTGCTTGAAATCTTGCACAAAGACAGGTAGCATACATGATATCAGGTCTACTAGCAGTTAGATAGAGTAGAGAGCCAATCATACCTCTGTAGTCAGTAATATCTACTGATTTACCGGTATCCTTATCCAGTTTTGTTGCAGTGGCCATTGGAGTGGATGCACTTGAACAATCTTGCATTCCAAATTTCTTTAGCAAGTTTCTGGTGTACTTGGTTTGACAAATAAAAGTGCCTTCCTCATTCTGCTTGACTTGAAGGCCCAGAAAATAGCTAAGTTCCCCCATCATACTCATCTGATATCTTGACTGCATTAGTTTGGCAAACTTCTTGCAAAGTTTGTCATTTGTAGATCCAAAAATGATATCATCAACATAAATCTGGACCAGAAGTAAGTCTTTTCCATGGTTGAGGTAGAACAGTGTTTTGTCTATTGTCCCTCTGTTGAATCCACTTTCCAGAAGAAACTGAGCTAAAGTCTCATACCATGCTCTAGGAGCTTGCTTAAGTCCATAAAGTGCTTTATCAAGCCTGTAGACATAATCTGAATGTTTGGTATCTACAAAACCTGGAGGTTGTTCAACATATACCTCTTCCTCCAATTCTCCATTGAAAAAAGCACTTTTCACATCCATTTGAAAGACAGTAAACTTTTTGTGAGCAGCATAAGCCAAAAATATCCTTATGGCTTCTAACCTAGCAACTGGTGCAAATGTTTCATCATAATCAATTCCCTCCTGTTGAGAATATCCTTTTGTAACCAGCCTTGCCTTATTCCTTGTAATTATGCCATCACTGTCAGTTTTGTTTCTGAATACCCACTTTGTACCAACAACAGATCTATTCTTTGGTCTTGGCACTAGGGTCCAGACTTTGTTTCTTTCAAATTCATTCAACTCTTCCTGCATTGCTTGCACCCAATTAGCATCTTGAAGAGCTTCTTCTACTTTCTTTGGCTCAGTCTGAGAGAGAAAAGAATTGTATAGACACTCATTTGAAGTACCTGTTCTAGTTCTGACACCTGCATGAGGATTTCCAATTATCAAATCAGGTGTATGTGATTTTGTCCACTTCCTTGCAGATGGAATGTTTTCTCTAGAACTGGATGCTCCCCCATGATCCATGCTATCTTCATTTTCATTTTCTGATGCTCCCCCTGAAACTATGCTCTCTGAGTTGGATTCTTCAGTATTTAGATTTTCAGCACTATCAGAACTTGGCTTATCAGAACTTGACGAATCAGAACTTGAAGAGCCAGATGCCTGTTCTGATGTTTCTTGAGATGTGGTAGGATCTTGAGTATGCTCCCCCTGCATAGGTGCATCTTCCTTTAACGTAGTCACCACAGTTTCAATAACATCAGAGTTTAATCCGTCAGAGTTTGTAGTATCAGGACTTAGACTGTCAGGTTTTTCAGTATCAGAATATGAGTCTTCATTTTCAAATCTCAGCTGATCATGGTCAACGAAATCTTTAAGACCAGTGATCTTCTTATCATCAGAAGAGACATTGATAGATTCCATGACCACTTTTGTTCTCAAATTATAGACTCTGAAGGCTTTTGTAGAAAGTGGATATCCAACAAAGATTCCTTCATCAGCTTTTAGATCAAACTTTGATAGCTGTTCAGGATGAGTCTTGAGAACAAAACACTTGCATCCAAATACATGAAAATATTTCAGATTTGGCTTCTTTTTCTTCGCCATCTCATATGGTGTTTTTCCATGCTTGTTAATGAGTGTTGCATTTTGAGTAAAACAAGCAGTCTACACAGCTTCAGCCCAGAAATAGGTTGGAAGCTTTGCTTCTTCAAGCATTATACGTGCAGCTTCAATGAGAGTTCTATTCTTCCTTTCAACAACTCTATTTTGCTGTGGAGTTCCAGGAGCAGAAAATTCCTGCTTTATTCCATGGCTTTTGCAGAACTCTTCCATTATCAAATTCTTGAACTCAGTGCCATTATCACTCCTTAAAATTTTCACAGAATCTTTGACCATTTTATCCAGCTGTTTGACATGATCAATCAAGATAGATGCAGTTTCACTTTTTGTGTGCAAGAAATACACCCATGTGTATCTGGTGAACTCATCCACTATGACCAACGCATACTTCTTCTTTGCAATAGACATGACATTTACTGGACCAAATAGATCAACATGTATAAGATGATAAGGCTCAAGAATTGATGATTCAGTCTTGCTCTTGAATGAAGATTTTCTTTGTTTGGCTTTCTGACATGAATCACAAAGACCATCAGGAGCAAATACTGTGTTTGGCAATCCTCTCACAAGATCTTTCTTGACCAGTTCATTTATATTGTTGAAATTTAAATGAGAGAGTTTCTTATGCCAATTCCAGCTTTCTTCAATTGATGCTCTACTTAACAGACAAATTGCAGAGCCATCAGTACTTGTTGAAAGCTTAGCTTCATAAATGTTACCACGTCTATATCCTTTCAGAACAACTTTGCCTTTAGATTTACTCATAATTTCACAGTGTTCTTCAAAGAAATCAACATGATAACCTCTGTCACAGATTTGACTTATACTCAGAAGGTTGTGTTTAAGTCCTGAGACCAGAGCTACTTCTTTAATGATGACATTCCCAAGATTGATATTGCCATATCCCAATGTTTTTCCAATGTTGCCATCTCCATAAGAAACACTTGGGCCAGCTTTCTCCACAAAGTCTGAAAGCAGGGCCTTATTTCCAGTCATATGACCTGAACATCCACTGTCCAGAACTAGAATATTTTTCCTGTTGCCCTGCAATCATAAAGACCACTAATTATTAGTTTTAAGGACCCAGACTTGCTTGGATCCTTTGGTCTTATTAAGTTTGTTAACATTTGCAGCGGATTTAGCATCAAAGTTTATGTTAACATTTTTCTTATCAGAATTTACATTATCAGACTTTGAATCAGAATTTATACTAGAAGGAACAATGGAAACTTTCTTCAAAGAAGGTTTTATTTGATAATAATCATAGTACAGACTATGATATTCCTTACAAGTATAAATGGAATGCCATAAACTACCACAATGAAAACAAGGATTTTGTGGTTTGTATCTAACTGAGTGACTCTTAACTCCTGATTTCGAAGGTAAGGAGTTAATATTCTTATTTTTCCTGCAAAAAGAAGCCAGATGGTTAGAACTTCCACAGTTATGACATGTTTTCCTAGGTGCATCAGGAACAGGTTTATAATCATTGCTTTTATTCACACCTTCCTTTCCATTCCTATTTTTCCTAGGTGATTTTACCTTGTTTGCATTTTTGACATCTTTCAGCTTATGCTTAAGCTGCTTCTTTGTCATTAAGCCTATGTTTACTTCAGCTGTCTTTTCCTGTTTTAGTTTGTCAGAAGTTAATTCCTCTTTAACTTCTGATTTCTCATTATTAGACTTTACAGTTACAAACTTAACAGGTTTTAAATTTGGCTTTTGCTTAACAACAGACTTAATTTCTTCAGTTCCTTTATCATTCTTATTTTCTCCATAACCTAAGCCCTCTTTCCAATTTTCACTATTTAGCAAATTTTGAGTTGTTCTGCCAGAGTTAGTCCAAGTCCTGATTAACTCTCTTTCCTTTTCTAACTCAGTTTTTAGAGATTCATTCATTTTTAGCACTTCATCCCTAACATAAAAAGCATCATCTCTATCCTTCTGAGTTTGATGGAATATGACTAACTCTTTTTCTAAGAAATCATTTCTTTTCTTAAATGCAAGATTTTCAGAAGTTAATCTTTCACATGTTAAAGTTTGATCTCTATAGCTAACAAACATGGTTTTAAGATATCTTCTCAACTCATTAATATCATCAGTATAAAAAGCATAAGTAGTCTGAGGTACCTTTGTTTCAGCAGCTTCAGAACTGCTCTCAGCACTTTCTTTATCAGCATTTGCCATTAATGCATAGTTCTCCTCACTTTCAGAGTCTGAGGTGTCTGTCCAGCTTTTCTGCTTTGTGACAAGAGCCTTGCCTTTGTCACCCTTTACCTTCTTGCAGTCAGGAGATATGTGGCCTTTCTCACCACAGTTATAGCATTTAACATTGGTGTAATCTCCTTTGTCAAACTTTCCTCCTCTTCCTTCAGATCTTCTGAAATTCTTCTTATCAGAACTTATACTTTTCCTGGGAAACTTCTTTCCCTTCCTGAACTTCCTGTATGCAATCTTTGTGATTCCTTTCACCATAAGAGCACACAGTTTCATCATCTCCTCATCAGCATCAGTCTCAGGCAAGCTTTCAGAATCTGAGTCATCATCACTCTCAGAACTTGATGACCTAGTATCAGACTTTATGAAAAGAGCTTTACCCTTGTCTTTCTTTGAGGAAGCTGCTTTGGGGAATTCTTCTTCAGCCTTAAGAGCAACTGTCCTTGACTTTCCTCCTTTCCTCTTGCTTCTTTGTTCCATCTCCAGCTCGTGTGTCTTGAGCATTCCATAGATTTCGTCAAGAGTTGTTTCATCAAGATTGTAGTTGTCTCTTATTGTTGTTGCCTTCAAATCCCAGCATTCAGGAAGAGCTAACAGGAACTTAAGGTTTGAATCTTCAAGATCATACTCTTTATCAACCAATGACAAATCATTCAAAAGTTTGACAAATCTATCATATAAATCATCAATGACTCATTAGTCTTTGAGTCAAAGTGTTCATACTCTTGAGTGAGTATTGTCTTCCTGTTCTTCTTAATTGTGTCAGTTCCCTAACATCTTGTTTCCAGAGCATCCCATATCTCCTTAGCAGTCTTGCAGTTGATTACCCTGTTTGACATTACATTATCAATGGCACTATGCAGTAAATGTCGTACCTTAGCATCCTTAGCAATTGATGCTATGTCCTCAGCAGTATAATCACTTTTCTCCTTTGGTACGGTCGTTGCTGCTTCACCTGCAACTGCAACAGCGAGTTTGGTTGGTTTGTGAGGACCTTCCTTGATTCTATCCAGGTATTCTGGATCTGTTGCTTCCAGGAACATGGTCATCCTTACCTTCCATATGGGATATTCAGATGGTCTCAGTATGGGGACTCTGATGGTCTCATACCGACTCTGAATTTGTGTCTTTGGTGGTTCCTCAGTTGTGGTAGGCTTAGTTGGAGTTTCTGTGTCCGACATGATTGTGTTTGGATCTTTAACTGTATGTAAGTTAACAGATAGGCTTTGATACCAATTGTTAGGTCACACACACTCAAATCGAACTTAAAGAACTTGAGTAACAGAAAACAAACTTTATTGAAATAATAAACTCTGTTACAATATAGAACTGTTACCTCTCAGTGATGAACAAATATCACGAGAGCTGCTAGGGTTATATAGAATAATAACTTCGATAATGATAACACTTATAGTGTAAACCCTATGCCTGTGTTTATATACTACACAGTTACAAGATAATCGCTAATTGATATGGAATATAATTCTGCTTCCTAAAATATATCAATCAGATATCTTCTATTCCAAGTATTCCATTCTTCACGGAATTCCTTCTTCATGCATATCTCTTCTTATGTTTTATCTCTATCTTCTTTCCTTTAATCAGCTACTGTCCTTATCTGATTGTCCTTCAGCACTTAAGTTCTGATATCTATCTTCTGATGATTATCTCCTGATAATATAAGTACTGATATCCTTAAATCCTGACTTCCAGTATAAGTACTGATCAACAGTTAAGTACTGATCTATCCTGTTCACACAAGATCTGAAAGCTAAACATAAAACATATTAGCCATGACATTATCAAATATATCTAACATAAGTCTATTGAGCATGTGGATGAACTATCATCTATCACTGATGGACATTTTCTTTATTCAATTTGTACAGATGAAATACCACTAATCCCACTGCTATTGGCTACTGTGGTAAGATTAATTTCTGAGGTGTCAGTATTCCAATTGAAGGGGCTAGATTCTCTATGTTCATAATTGGCCTGAGGTAATTCAAGAGAACAATATATTGAATCTAACACATCAGAAACATCTTACCTCTCTACTTGGAGAGAGGTTGCTCTCAGGACTGGAAAATGGGTGAATAAATGACCATAACACAAACACAACATATATAGCATTTAGCAAAGGCAGCTATACCTTAAAAATTCAAACTTTAAAATTCCAAATTATGCTCTATAGCTCCATTAGTTCGGATTTGAGAATATCACATAATTAAATACACATTCTGCCAAAAACAGAGCAAAAATGTAAAAAAAATAGGACAATCCATAATAAAGAAACCACATTAAATGTAAACACAAACAAGCACAAAAGAAACCCCCAAAGAACAGAACATAAAACCCCATAAAATGTTTCTTATATACATGCACAAAAGAAAAGATATAAAAAGGACATACTATTTCTTATATACGTTTCTTACTAGTTAAATCGTAAAAAAGAGGGATATAGAAGAATATCTTACATAAAGCTCCAAAGCTCCAAATCTGTGAATCTCCTGATGCTCCAAAACCTCAAAGTTCCCGAGCTCCTTTCAAGCCCCAAAGCTTCTACTAAAGTATATCTTACTAGTTTGAAGCTAAATTTGATGCTCCAGAGCTTGAATTTGAATTGGGGCTTAAACTAGGGTTTATGCCAAAGGAGAGAAAGAGATGATATATGAGTGAGAGTTTTAAGAGAGAAAGAGGGGACAGATGAGTGATGAGAGAGAGATAGGTGGCGAGAGAGACGAGAAAGAGGCGGTCAGAGTGATGAGAAAGAGGCGGCGAGAGATGAGGGTCACGGGGGAGAGAGAGGGGGGAGGGTGAAATATATTTTGGAAAAAGGGGGAATAAGGATAAATTGAATAATTTGTTAAAATTAAAGAGGGAAAATGTACTAAAATCGTGGGGGGAAAAGACAATAAATTTTTATTTTTTTTAAAATGACCATAGACAACGGTTCACAAAATCAGCCGATGTCAAAGTTAAAAGCATATATTTAGCCTTTTTAATTTCTGAACATAGACAACGCCTACTATGTGAAACCGATGTCAGTATTCATATTCAACATCGCTTTTTTCTAAACCGATGTTAAATATAATTTTAACATCGGGTGCATTACACGCCGATGTCTAAGCACCGATGTCGTAGCTAGTATTTTTAGTAGTGTCATTTCACTCTATGTCATTCTCTCTCTCTGCCGGTTCTCTCTTTCATTTTCTCCCTCTCTCTCTTCCCAGTCTCCCCCTCCTCTCTTTCTTCCGTATATTTTTATACTTTTAACTTTCAAAAATTCATATCTTACAAACTGTTCATCCAAAATTCAATTAGTATATGTAGAAACGATCAGCGCTTCAATATCTACGCATAGGTATATATGTTACGAGGTTTTGAGAAGAAAATTTGCAGGGTATATTTCCGTATTATTTTATTTTCGGGGCATAAAAAAGGAGTCTGACGATGTTGATTACTCCACATGACATTTCAGCGTGTGTATGTCTATGACCATTAATTTCTGATTTTTCTGGAGATATTTTTCGGACATCAGATAATCTCTTCGGGTGATCATAATTTATTTTTGATAACGATTTTGAAATTCCGCTTTTGTAATTGGGTATATTAAAGCATATTAACGTTTATATAGTTATTTCATAATTTTTAGGAGTTGTTGTAGAAGTCGCTTTTGACCGTATTTTTTCGTTACTAGCAAGTTTATACGTGCAAATATAAATTATGGTGTGTTTTAAATCTATTCATTTTATTATAGTATAGTTGGATTGTATCGTTTAAGATTGATTTTGAGGGGTTCTGACCCTAGGGGGAAAAGTCCTTTTTACAATGACGTTATTTCAAATTTTTTTGTAAAATATCTATTTTAATTTCAAATAATTATCTTTTATCACTTACGAAAACTATAATTCGATTTAATTTTTTATAATTTGTTTTGGTTAATTATTTATTCATTTAATTGATCTATTGATCAATTTAATCGATTAATTTTTTATTTATAAATAGTTAATTGAAGTTTAATTATTTAAAATTGAGCCAAATAATATTTTAAAATTAGTTTGATCTTCAAAAAATTATATTTGATTATTTAAAATGAATTAATATCATTATTAATTGAATTATTCTTATTTTATTCATAATAAATAAATCATTTGTCCGTTTAGTACGAAACAAACGCGTCTAGACTCAGAAAAATATTCTGCTTCTATTAAAAATACTTTCAAGACACATATTCTTTTGTTTCGAAAGGTTTCTTGATTTGTGAGTCATTTTGAGTCGATTATTGAGCGATAAATTTTATTTTATTAGTTTTTAAATATTCTGAGAATTTTAGAAGTATTTCGATAAAATTTTGAGTTAGTTTCACTCGCAAGTTTTTTCGTTAAGTCACGAAATGTGGGTTTGATGTTAAATTCATAAATGTTTTAAAAAATTATAAAAAAATTATTTTACTAATTTTTAATTATTCTGGAAATTTTAGAATTATTTTGGTAATTGTTCGATTTATCTTTACCCGCAAATTGGTTAGTTAAAGAATGAAATGCGTAACAGAATCGGGCTCAAAAGAGGTTATGTGTCAATTACTGGACACTCGCCCATTTCCCTTGCTTCCACAGGAAACGTGGCAACAGTTGGGATGTTTAAAAAAACATACAAAACAGATTAACACAAACGCACACAGCTGCCACCCTCTTCTCTCATTTCACTCTATGCCATTCTCTCTCTCTACCGATTCTCTCTTTCATTTTTCCCTCTCTCTCTTCTCAGTCTCTCCCTCCTCTCTTTCTTCCGTATATTTTTATACTATTAAATTTCAAAAATTCATATCTTACAAATTGTTCATCCAAATTTCAATTATTATATATAGAAACGATCAGCACTTCGATATCTATGCATTGATATATATGTTGCGAGTTTTGAGAAAAAAATTTGGAGGGCATATTTCCGTATTAATTTATTTTTGGGGCATAAAAAAGGAGTTTGACGGTGTTGATTACTTCACATATCATTTGAGCGTGTGTGTGTCTATGGTCATTAATTTCGGATTTTTCTAGAGATATTTTCCGGACATCAGATAATCTCTTGGGGTGATCAGAATTTATTTTTGATGACGATTTCAAAATTCCGCTTTTATACTTGGGTATATTATAACATATTAGTTTTTATATATTTATTTTATAATTTTGAGGAGTTGTTGTAGAAGTCGCTTTTGGCCGTATTTTTTCGTTTCTGACGTGTTTATACGTGCAAATATAAATTATGGTGTATTTTAAATCTAATGATTTTATTAGATTATAGTTTGATTGTATCCTTTGAGAATGATTTTGAGAGGTTCTGACCCCAGGGGAAAAGTCTGTTTTACAAAGACGTTATTTCGAATTTTTTGTAAAATATCTATTTTAATTTCAAATCATTATCTTTTATTACTTTCAAAAATTTAATTTGATTTAATTATGTATAATTTGTTTTGAATAATTATTTATTCATTTGATTGATCAATTGATCCATATAATCGATTAATTTTTATTTATAAATAGTTAATTGAATTGTAAATATTTAAAATTATGCCAAATAATATATTTAAAATTATTTTGAGCTTTAAAAAATTATATTTGGGTATTTAAAAATTAATTAATATCATTATCAATTGATTTATTCTTATTTGACTCATAATAAATAAATAGTTTGTCCGTTTAATAAGAAACGAACGCGTCTAGACTCAGAAAAATATTCTACTTTTTATTAAAAATACTTTCGAGACACAAATTCTTTTGTTTGAAAGGTTTTTTGTTTTGCGAGTCCTTTATAGTCGATTATTGAGCGATAAATTTTATTTTATTAGTTTTTAAATATTTTTAGAATTTTAGAAGTATTTCGATAACTTTTCAAGTTAGTTTCACTCGCAAGTTTGTTCGTTAAGTGATGGAATGCGTGTTTGATGTTAAATTCAAAAATGTTTTAAAAAATTATAAAAAATTTATTTCACTAGTTTTTAATTATTCTGGAAATTTTAGAATTATTTTGGTAATTTTTTGATTTATTTTTACACGTAAATTGGTTCGCTAAATAGTCAAATGCGTAACAGAATTGGGCTCAAAAGGGGGTTATGTGTCAATTACAGGACACTCGCCCATTTCCCCTGCTTCCACAAGAAACGTGGCAGCAGTAGGGATGTTTAATAAAAAACAAACAAAACAGATTAACAAAATCGCACACAACAGCCACCCTCTCTCTCATTTTACTCTATGTCATTCTCTCTCTCTCTTCCGATTCTCTCTTTCATTTTCTCCCTCTCCCTCTTCTCACTGTCCCTCCTCTATTTTTTCAGTATATTTTTATACTTTTAACTTGAAAAATTCATATCTTACAAACTGTTCATCCAAATTTCAATTATTATATATAGAAACGATCAGCGCTTCGATATCTACGCATAGGTACATATGTTGCGAGGTTTTGAGAATAAAATTTGTGGGGCATATTTCCGTATTAATTTATTTTCGGGGCATAGAAAAGGAGTTTGACGGTGTTGATTACTTCACATGGCATTTCAGTGAGTGTATGTCTATGACCACTAATTTTGGATTTTTCTGGAGATATTTTACGGACATCAGATAATCTCTTGGGGTGATCCGAATTTATTTTTGATAACGATTTTGAAATTTCGCTTTTGTACTTGGGTATATTATAGCATATTAGTGTTTATATATTTATTTCATAATTTTTTGGAGTTGTTGTAGAAGTCGCTTTTGGTCGTATTTTTTCATTTCTGACGTGTTTATACGTGCAAATATAAATTATGGTGTGTCTTAAATATATTTATTTTATTAGATTATAGTTGGATTGTATCCATTGAGAATGATTTTGAGAGGTTCTGACCCCGGGGAAAGTCCGTTTTACAAAGACGTTATTTCAAATTTTTTATAAAATATCTATTTTAATTTCAAATCATTATCTTTTATTACTTTCAAAAATTATAATTTGATTTAATTATTTATAATTTGTTTTGAATAACTATTTATTCATTTGATTGATCAATTAATCCATATAATCGATTAATTTTTATTTATAAATAATTAATTGAATTGTAATTATTTAAAATTATGCCAAATAATATTTTAAAATTATTTTGAGCTTTAAAAAATTATATTTGGGTATTTAAAAATTAATTAATATCATTATCAATTGATTTATTCTTATTTGACTCATAATAAATAAATAGTTTGCCCGTTTAATACGAAACGAACGCATCTAGACTCAGAAAAATATTCTGCTTCTATTAAAAATACTTTCGAGACACAAATTCTTTTGTTTGAAAGGTTTTTTGTTTTGCGAGTCATTTTTAGTCGATTATTGCGCGATAAATTTTATTTTATTAGTTGTTAAATATTTTGAGAATTTTAGAAGTATTTCGATAATTTTTCAAGTTAGTTTTACTCGCAAGTTTGTTCGTTAAGTCATGGAATGCGTGTTTGATGTTAAATTCACAAATGTATTTTATTTTATTAGTTTTTAAATATTTTGAGAATTTTAGAAGTATTTCGATAATTTTTCATGTTAGTTTTACTCGCAAGTTTGTTCGTTAAGTCATGGAATGCGTGTTTGATGTTAAATTCACAAATGTTTTAAAAAATTATTAAAAAATTATTTCACTAGTTTTTAATTATTCTGGAAATTTTAGAATTATTTTGGTAATTTTTTGATTTATTTTTACCCGCAAATTGGTTCGCTAAATAGTGAAATGCGTAACAGAATTGGGCTCAAAAGGGGGTTATGTGTCAATTACAGGACACTCGCCCATTTCCCCTGCTTCCACAAGAAACGTGGCAACAGTTGGGATGTTTAATAAAAAACAAACAAAACAGATTAACACAATCGCACACAGCAGTCACCCTCTTCTCTCATTTCACTTTATGTCATTCTCTCTCTCTCGGCTGATTCTCTCTTTCATTTTCTCCCTCTCCCTCTTCTCACTCTCCCTCCTCTATTTCTTCAGTATATTTTTATACTTTTAACTTGAAAAATTCATATCTTACAAACTGTTCATCCAAATTTCAAATATTATATATAGAAACGATCAGCGCTTCGATATCTACGCATAGGTACATATGTTGCGAGGTTTTGAAAAGAAAATTTGTGGGGCATATTTCCGCATTAATTTATTTCTGGGGCATAAAAAAGGAGTTTGACGGTGTTGATTACTCCACATGCCATTTCAGTTTGTGTATGTCTATGGCCATTAATTTCGGATTTTTCTGGAGATATTTTCCGGACATCAGATAATCTCTTGGGGTGATCCGAATTTATTTTTGATAACTATTTCGAAATTCCGCTTTTGTACTTGGGTATAGTATAGCATATTAGTGTTTATATATTTATTTCATAATTTTTTGGAGTTGTAGAATTCGCTTTTGGCCGTATTTTTTCGTTTCTGGCGTGTTTATACGTGCAAATATAAATTATGGTGTGTTTTAAATCTATTGATTTTATTACAGTATAGTTGGATTGTATCGTTTGAGATTAATTTTGAGGGGTTCTGACCCCGGGGAAAAAGTCCGTTTTACAAAGACGTTATTTCAAATATTTTTGTTAAATACCTATTTTAATTTTAAATCATTATCTTTTATTAGTTTCAAAAACTATAATTTGATTTAATTATTTATAATTTGTTTTGAATAATTATTTATTCATTTGATTGATTGATCCATATAATTGATTAATTATTATTTATAAATAGTTAATTGAAGTGTAATTATTTAAAATTTTGCCAAATAATATTTTAAAATTAGTTTGAGCTTTAAAAAATTATATTTGGGTATTTACAAATTATTTAATATCATTATCAATTGATTTATTCTTATTTTATTCATAATAAATAAATGGTTAGTCCGGTTAATACGAAATGAACGCGTCTAGACTCGGAAAAATATTCCGCTTCTATTAAAAATACTTCCGAGACACAAATTCTTTTGTTTGAAATGTTTCTCGTTTTGCGAGTCGTTCTGGGTCGATTATTGAGCGGTAAATTTTATTTTATTGGTTTTTAAATATTTTGAGAATTTTATAAGTATTTCGATAATTTTTCAAGTTAATTTCACTCGTAAGTTTGTTCCTTAAATCACGAAATGCGGGTTTGATGTTAAAGTCATAAATGTTTTAAAAAATTATAAAAATTTTATTTTACTAGTTTTTAATTATTTTGGAAATTTTAGAATTATTTTGGTAAATTTTTAATTTATTTTTACCGGGAAATTGGTTCCCTAAATATTGAAATGCGTTACAGAATTGGGCTCAAAAAGGGGTTATGTATAACGACTCGTATATTTTCCTTATTATTATTATTATTATTTAAATGTGTAATTATTGAATAATTACGTAAAGAAAATATGTGTAAAGCTTCTGTTATCTATGTGTTATTTATTTAATAGCTATGTGTGATTTATGGTGTGTCGGGTTGTTCGCGTAATTAATTATTGAGTGTATTGAATTGTTTTCACTTTTAAAGGTGGATTTACTGCACATTTATTTGCATAAATATTTGGAGTGTCTCTAAAATTATTTTATGATTTTATGATTTTTTCATTTATTGGTAAAATCCGTATTTCATTCCAGAATTCTTCAAAAATTCTGAAACTCGTATTTATTTAAGTTTGGAATATTCCGAGAATTTTGAAATTATTTCGGAAATTTTTGAGATTGTATTTGCCCGCGCATTGTTTCGTTTATTTGTTAAATGCGGGTATAATGTGCGATTCAAAAATGCTTTAAAAATTACGAGAATCTTAGTTAATTAGATTTTAAATATTACGATAATTTTAAAATTACTTTGGTAAATTTTTTAGCTTTATTTACTCGCAAATTGGATCGTCGAAAGTCAAAATTCGGGGCGGAATTAGGCTTACAAACAGGAATAGGGACATGTGGCGTTGTTTCGTTTAATCAGTGATACGTGTCATAATAAGAAAAGAATTAAAATAGATAGGCAGGAACACAGTTGTTAGGCGCGTGAATTGTTGATGTGTTGTGTTCGATTGTATTGTTGTTGTTGGCTTGATTATTATTTCTGAATTTAATTATTACTTTTGCAGGAATTGTTTGATTGAAATTCGTGAAATAAATTGATTTTGTACGGAAAATTAAACTTATCGGTGAAGGTTCGCGATGGAAACCCGATCTAAACGGGCACCCGTGAATTTTTGCCGCCGTCGGCGATGAGCCTCGGCGAGCCGACGGTGGACAGTGATGACGTTGTTCTGAGTCCTACGATTTAAAAATAAAAATACAAAATATGATATAAAATATAAAAACATGACTAATAATTGATAATGGTATTTAATTGATAATTGAGAATTTTGGGACTGATATTGATGGCTGAAATCGGTGATTGGGTTTTGGATTGCGATTGATTGCAGTTGTGTTTGTTTGGACGTCGGGAGGTTCGACGGGTTAGCTGATAGTCAAAGGAGGTGCTACCCGATTTCCGGAGAATTTAATTATGAAAATACGAGGCCGTACCCAATGGCTATCGGAACGTTGATCGATTATATGTAACTATTTTGTACGAAATCTGATTATGTGTTGTGATGAAATACTTTACGGAAATCGATAACCCTAATTTCATAAAAGGATGAATATGCCTATTTTCTGAAAACGAACACCGAACCGACTTTCGAAGACGTGAACCCTAATTGATACGTGTATTATCATATGAAGTATTACGAGTCGGGTTTTTTTAACGTTCGGGGAGATTGTTAGCGACGATATGTCAAGCATAATCGAAAGTCTAAATTAGGGTATTTCGACTTTGTAGGTGCTAGTCGGAAAGCCCAAGGGTTGGCGTTGGATAACTTAGTGGACAGTCAACAAGCTCAGTAAGGTTCCAATCGAAGGACCTGAGTGTTGGAGTCGAATCCAGGGTAATCTAGTGGTTAGACGTTAAAGTCTAAGCGTTCGTGTCGGCTCAAGGTCAATTGATATTATTTGTAAAGCTCTGCAAGGCAAGTACCCTGACCCTTCTTTTATGGTTCAGTATATATGAATAGTTGTTATTTTATTCTCGTAATGGAACAGAAACGCTTTAAGTTACGTATCCCCTGTATTTGAAAATGTTGTTTAATATGTTTTTTGGGGAAAAGTAACTTCTGAAAATACCTATCTCTAAACGTGATTAAAAGGAAAGGAAGTTTTGAATAGTATGCTGTAACAGAATTGGTTTTGAAAAAGAGATAGGTAAAAGTGATTTTGAGAACTGGATAAAACGAATCAGATATTGGATAACGTTGCGTAAGTGGCTAGTTTGGTTGCGTGCCTTACATAACCGATTAGTCCAGCATAGATAATCAGAGACCTAGCTAGTCTTTGTGGATCCGATAATTTTGTGTGAAAGTCCGATCAGCTTTCCTAGACATTTTGTGTGATAGCCCGGCCAACTATCCTAAATAATTTGTGTGGAGGCCTGATGAGCCGTACCTAGATAACATCCAATATATATCTGATTTTGATTTAGTGGTTCTCGTAACGGAATAGATGACTCTGTGGTTCCAGTAATGGAACAAGTGATTTTGAGGTTCCCAGAGAAGAACAAGTTTTATAAGTCCTGTGATGGGACAAGTTTTATGGTTCCCGTAACAGAACAAATGATTTTGGGGTCCCCGTAACGGGACAATGGTTTTATGGTTCCTGTAATGGAACGGAAAGTTTAAAAATGAAAATGGCATGCTAAAATTAAACTCTGGCATTTATGCACAGCACACGATAGTTGATTTTGTTTTACAGAGCATGCTAGTTTTGATGTCCAGTTTATACATGTTTTACATGTTTCTGGAAAGTTATGATTTATGTTCCTATAACTGTTTATCATAAACTATTTTTGATTATTATATATATAGTGGTACTGCTGAGCAATTGATTGCTCACCCTTGTAAAAATGTTTTATATATATTGCAGATACTTAGGAGATTCTTCAGTGGTAGTCGGGGCAGAGTTCTAGTTTCTTCCGTGTCAGGCTCCTCTGAGGTAGTTGTGTTGGACCAAGCGGGTCTGTTGAGTTGCTGAATAAAGATAGTATTGTTTGGATTGTCTTTAGTAAGTTGGTTTTGTGATGGTTGTAACCTAGGTCATACTTAAACCTGGAAAAGGTCTTGGTAAAGGGGTCGAGATTATGTATAATTAATAATTTGGGTTATATTGTTTATTAGTATTGTTGTTGGTGACATCAACTCCTGACCCCGGGGTTGAGACTGTCACAGTTGGTATAAGAGCTACAGGTTTGAGTCCCTGATTTAGGTTAGGAATAGAGTCAGAAGAGTGTAAGAAGGTTTATTCTATATAGATATGAGTCAGCAACTCAACTAGAGGAGCGAGTCTGTGAGCTTAGTCAAGGGTTCGAAGGTGTAACCCTGATGCCTGTTGGTGATTGGCTGGAACTGCCCTAGATTTTTAGTAAGTCTCCCTCATATATAGGTATCATTGCCAGTGTCTAGTTGAGGTTTCTAGTTTCTTTTCTCGAGCAAGCGAATCTGACCATGAAAGTTCAAGCGGAAGGGTAATAGTGAGCGGCTGCCATGACAGCCGAGTCTCATAGTGAATGTGGATCAGTACTGAGGATTATACCTTAAACCCTTATATTTCTTTCCTCGGAGATTCTATCGGTTGATTGGGGCAAACAATACATATGATGTGACTATTTGTCTGTATGACAAAGGGTCTGGTGGGACACCACCGAAATATGTGTTGTAAACTGTATGGTACTAAGACTGGCCATCTTACGTACTTGTATGGTTGCTCCCAGTCATACCCGCATCTCCTTCACATCTCTTTTAGAATGGATTATCCTGATTTCGAAATTTTATTTGATATTTTATGGCAATGAATTTCCTTCGGTAACCACTGTGGTCAGATCGTCCTAGTTGTGGGAAGTAAACGAAGAGTTGACCGTCAGGAGAAATAAAAGTTCTGTATCCGGTTGCTATTTTGGAATGATGGCAATAGTAAGGATTTGTGACCCATTAGAAAAGGTTGTTGTCTTAGAAAAGTTAATTTAGTGATCATCGAATCTATGACAAATGATTGGGAACCGCCTTTAGAAGAATGGTTGGCTGAAACTTGGACTAGTAGGCCTAGCAGAGGTCCTTAAGTTGATCTAGTCTGCGAGTTTGCTTGTTGGTAATTGTGGCTGAAATAGCCAACCCCGTTTTATTAGTTGGTAGATACATATGGTTATTAATATGTTATGTGTCACAGTATTGTGAACCATGGAGTGAAGTGGTGGAAGATGGTTAGTATACTTGTTGGTGGTGTGGTTGATATTGATGGGTTGATAGGGTTATTGGTTGATTGTTGGTGTCGGCTTGAGTCCAACTGGTAGTCAATAATATAGAGGAAATGCCGCCCAAATTTTTGGAAAATACCCTACTTTTAAAGATACAACGTATACTATGATGTGTTACTGATGTTTCTGTGATACTCCAATTGATCAATTAAAAGAGAGGATTCATGATTCGATATTGAAGGTTGCAGCTTTAGAAAAGCTGATTCCGTGGAAGATGGATCAATTGTAAGAGATAAGAAGTTGCCTTGGGAAGGATGGTTGATTGAAGCTCAAACTAGTGCATTAGCCAAGCTTGTGATTTTTAAGATTAACTTGAGTTACCAGTTTATCCTTTTATGGGGTTATGCCTAGTATAACCCGTCTAGCCTTGCGGTATAGGAAACCTGTTAGTGTTGTAACTTAATAGTGTTAGAAGTTTGCTTGGTGATTGTATTAAGAGGGCATACCATAATGTTTAGTACCTTTATATTCCAATTTTTTGCGCTGTTGTTGATTTTGCTACTGTTATCATTGCTAATGTTGCTAGTGTTGCTAATCTAGATATCTTTTACAAATGGATCCTAAGAATAAAAACATGGGTGCTTTGATTGGGCAGCATTTTCCTGACACAAGTGCACCGTTTGAATGGTGACATTTTTGATATACAATCTCGTTATGATTTTGAATAAATTCCCTGTTATATTTCAGGAAAATGCCACCCAAGAAAGCTACCCAGTCTAAAGAAGATAGTAGTAGTTTGGCGGAGGGTCCAGTTATAAATGAAATTCTAGATTTGTTGCGCCAGCAACAGCAACAACAGTTGCAGTTAATCCAACAGGTTCAGCAGCAACAACATCAAAAAGGAGAGCTAAACCCATCTACCCATTTTAAAACCTTTCAGTCTGTTAAGCCCCCAGAGTTCAAGGGCGAAGTGGATCCTGTTGTTGCCAGAAATTGGCTGAAGGAAATGGAAAAGGCATTTACCCTCATGCAAGTAAGTGATGATCTTAAGACCAATTATGCGAGTTACTTTCTCAAGAATGAAGCAAATTATTGGTGGGAGTCAGCTCGAGCGTTAGAAGTAGAAAGCCCTGTTTCTTGGACAAGATATACAAAATTATTCTTGGAGAAGTATTTTCCCGATGGTTTAAGGAATCAGTTGGAAGTCGAGTTTCTGGAACTGAAACAAGGTGAAAGAAGTGTGTTGGAGTATGAGGCCAAGTTTACAGAATTGGCCTGATTAGTTCCTGAGTATGTAAGTACTGAGATTCAGAAAGCAAGGAGGTTTCAGCAAGGATTGAAGCCCAAGATTCGCAGAGGAGTTGTGGCATTGCAACTTAAGACATACTCCTATATGGTTCAGGCCGCCCTGGTAGTGGAAAGTGATCAGAAGTTGGCTGTTAAGGAAGAAAGTGATAAGAAAAGAAAGTCGGAAGGTGTTATAAACATGGCTGACCAAGGAGGATCCGGTCAGGAATTTGAGAATCGGTTTAGCCGAAATAGGAGTAAAGGATTCCAGAGACAGAGTTTATTACAGGCTAGGTCAAGTGCTACTTCAATTACTTCCACTCCAGCTCAATCAGTCAAGTCAGCAGTGGATTGCAAGTCCTGTGACAGGAGACACAGTGGTTCATGCAAAAAGAATGTGCAATGTTTTAAATGTGGACATAAGGGTCATTACGTATCGGAATGTAATCCAGAAAATCCAGGAGTTAAGTGTTATAATTATGGAAAAGTTGGGCATATTGCAAGGAGTTGTAGAACGGTTACTCAAGATACTACATCCCAAGGGCCAACATCCAACGTAGCTAGAGGTAGAACTTTTAAAAGGACCAAAAGATCGAGCATTTAGAATTCGGATGTAGTTGCACCTGATTTGACACCCTTCGAACTAGTAGAGTTCGATGTGATTTTAGGATCGGGCTGGTTGTCATGCAGTAAGGTAATGAGTGGTTTTTAGAAGATGCGAATTGTAAATGTATAGAAGCAATATAAGAAATTCTTTCAATCATGCGAGAAATAGAAGAAATAAGTTAGGGATATTGTTGGAAAAGAAAATGGATGGAATTACGAGATTGTGTATCGATTATTGGAAGTTTAACAAAGCGACGAATAAGAATAAATAACTTATATCAGGAATTGATTACTTATGTAACTTAGTTTAAGAAATGTGTAACTTCTGGGGACTTTACTCAAGATCCAGCCTGAGAACATGTCAAAGATTGCGATCTGAACGAGTTATGTGTGTTGCAAATTTGATGATATCATGTGAAGTAACAGGTGTAAGAGTCGTCTCTAAGAATTTGAAGAACATGGTGTATGAGGATTACTTGGACAAGCAAATTGTATTTATTGATAACATCCTCAGCTATCTAAAGAATGGGAAAGTCGGTATAAAACGCTTAAGGACTTCCCTATGAAGATTAGAAAGACAGATTTGCATCGAAAGAGTATGGATATAAAAGTAGGATCGTGGGTATTGACAACATTTCACTTTGAATGAAATTGGTTAAGTTTAGATAGAAGGGGCACGTTGAGCCTAAATATATGAACCCGTTGGAGGTATCGAGGAAGATAGATGAAGTGCTCATGGGTTAGCATTGACATTACAGTTACAACAATTCATAGTGTGTTCTGCATGTTATTGTTAAAGCGATATGTTCTTAATTCGAATTAAGCCATTGAGTAGGAGCCAATGGACTCTCATCCAAATTGTTTTGCGTGGAATGATCGACCCAGAACCTAGATCATTCTGAATGAGTCCTTAGGGATGAATCTATATCCTTAGTGAATGTGCTTTAAATGAATGCTCGAGTAGGAGAGTCTACTTGGGAGTTAGAGTCAGATATGCTTGACAAATATCCTTACTTGTTGGTTAAAAATCAGATTCTGAGGACAAAATCTTTTTAAGGGGGAAGGATATAACGACTCGTATATTTTCCTTATTATTATTATTATTTAAATATGTAATTATTGAATAATTATGTAAATAAAATATGTGTAAAGCTTCTATTATCTATGTGTTATTTATTTGATAGCTATGTGTGAATTATGGTGTGTCGGGTTGTTCGCATAATTAATTATTGAGTGTATTGAATTGTTTTCACTTTTAAAGGTGGATTTACTGCACATTTATTTGCATAAATATTTGGAGTGTCTCTAAAATTATTTTATGATTTTATAATTACAATAATTATTTTTGGGATTTTATAAAATTTAGAAATCAATATTTCACCAATTAGTTAGCCCTGTATGATTTTCTGATTTCATTCATTGGTAAAATCCGTATTTCATTCCAGAATTCTTCAAAAATTCTGAAACTCATATTTATTTAAGTTTGGAATATTCCGAGAATTTTGAAATTATTTCGGAAATTTTTGGGATTGTATTTGCCCGCGCATTGTTTCGTTTATTTGTTAAATGCGGGTATAATGTGCGATTCAAAAATGCTTTAAAAATTACGAGAATCTTAGTTAATTAGATTTTAAATATTATGATAATTTTAAAATTAATTTGGTAAATTTTTTAGCTTTATTTACTCGCAAATTGGATCGTCGAAAGTCAAAATTGGGGCGGAATTAGGCTTACAAACAGGAATAGGGACATGTGGCGCTGTTTCGTTTAATCAGTGATATGTGTCATAATAAGAAAAGAATTAAAATAGATAGGCAGGAACACAGTTATCCTCTTTCTGTAATCAATCTCTCTTGACTCTTTGGTCTCTCCCCTCTCTGCTCGACAAAAATCTCTCCTCCCTCTTATTTCTTTCTTCTTTTCTGTTCCTTCCCTGATTCCTCTCGGTTTCCGTCGCTACTCCTTTTTCGGTAAGCTGTCGCCGTCCTATTTTTCGGTCGACTTCAGTTGCTTCAGCTATGGGTCTTGTTGGGCTGTATGTATACATTTATACGCGTGTATATATGCGTGTATGCAGCTCGATTTGTATCGTTTCTGTTGCTCGTGTTTCCCGATTCGGTGCTGCCCCTTTTTGTTTTCTGCAAGGGGGATGGTGGCATGTGCAGTTGTTAGGCGCGTGAATTGATGATGTGTTGTGTTCGATTGTATTGTTGTTGTTGGCTTGATTATTATTTCTGAATTTAATTATTACTTTTGCAGGAATTGTTTGATTGAAATTCATGAAATAAGTTGATTTTGTACGGAAAATTAAACTTATCGGTGAAGGTTCGTGATTTTGAGGTTCCCAGAGAAGAACAAGTTTTATAATTCCTATGATGGGACAAGTTTTATGGTTCCCGTAACGGAACAAATGATTTTGGGGTCCCCGTAACAGGAGAATGGTTTTATGGTTCCTGTAATGGAACGGAAAGTTTAAAAATGAAAATGGCATACTAAAATTGAACTCTGGTATTTATGCACAGCACACGACAATTGATTTTGTTTTACAGAGCATGCTAGTTTTGATATCCAGTTTATACCTGTTTTACATGTTTCTGGAAAGTTATGATTTCTGTTCCTATAACTATTTATCATAAACTGTTTTTGATTATTATTCATATAGCGGTACTGCTGAGCAATTGATTGCTCACCCTTGCAAAAATGTTTTATATATATTGCAGATACTTAGGAGATTCTTCAGTGATAGTCGGGGCAGAGTTCTAGTTTCTTCCGTGTCAGGCTCCTCTAAGGTAGTAGTGTTGGACCAAGCGGGTCTGTTGAGTTGCTGAATAAAGATAGTATTGTTTGGATTGTCTTTAGTAAGTTGGTTGTGTGATGGTTGTAACCTAGGTCATACTTAAACCTGGAAAATGTATTGGTAAAGGGGCCGAGATTATGTATAATTAATAATTTGGGTTATATTGTTTATTAGTATTGTTGGTGGTGACGTCAACTCCTGACCCCGGGGTTGAGACCGTCACATTATGTGTCAATTACAGGACACTCGCCCATTTCCCCTCCTTCCACAAGAAACGTGGTAGCAGTTGGGATGTTTTAAAAAAACAAAACAGATTAACACAAACGTACACAGCAGCGACCATCTTTTCTCGTTTCATTCTCTGCCATTCTCTCTCTCTCTGTCGATTCTCTCTTTCATTTTCTCCCTCTCTCTCTTCTCACTCTCCCTCCTCTCTTTCTTCCGTATATTTTTATACTTTTAACTATCAAAAATTCATATCTTACAAACTGTTCATCAAAATTACAATTATTATATATAGAAACGATCAGCGCTTCGATATTTACGCATAGGTATATATGTTCCGAGGTTTTGAGAATAAAATTTGCGGGACATATTTCTGTATTAATTTATTTTTGGGGCATAGAAAAGGAGTTTGATAGTGTTGTTTACTCTACATGGCATTTCAGCTTGTGTATGTCTATGACCATTAATTTCGAATTTGTCTGGATATATTTTTCGGACATCAGATAATCGCTTGGGGTAATCAGAAATTATTTTTGGTAATGATTTCGAAATTCCGTTTTTGTACTTCGGTATATTATAGCATATTAGTGTTTATATATTTATTTGATAATTTTTTGGAGTTGTTGTATAAGTCGCTTTTGGCCATATTTTTTCGTTTCTAACGTGTTTATACGTGCAAATATAAATAATGGTATATTTTAAATCTATTGATTTTATTAGAGTATAGTTGGATTGTATTCTTTGAGATTGATTTTGAGAGGTTCTGACCCCGGAAAAAAAGTCCGTTTTACAAAGACGTTATTTCGAATTTTTCGTAAAATATCTATTTTAATTTCAAATCATTATCTTTTATTACTTTCGAAAACTATAATTTGATTTATTTATAATTTGTTTTGAATAATTATTTATTTATTTGATTGATCGATAGATCCATATAATCGATTAATTTTTATTTATAAATAGTTAGTTGAATTGTAATTATTTAAAATTGTCCCAAATAATATTTTAAAATTATTTTGAGCTTTAAAAAATTATATTTGGGTATTTAAAAATTAATCAATATCATTATCAATTGATTTATTCTTATTTGACTCATAATAAATAAATAGTTTGTCCGTTTAATGTCAAACGAACGCGTCTAGACTCAGAAAAATATTCTGCTTCTACTAAAAATACTTTCGAGACACAAATTCTTTTGTTTGAAAGGTTTTTTGTTTTGCAAGTCATTTTTAGTCGATTTTTGAGTGATAAATTTTATTTTATTAGTTTTTAAATATTTTGAGAATTTTAGAAGTATTTCGATAATTTTTTCGAGTTAGTTTTACTCGCAAGTTTGTTCGTTAAGTCATGGAATGCGTGTTTGATGTTAAATTCACAAATGTTTTAAAAAATTATAAAAAATTTATTTCACTAGTTTTAATTATTCTGGAAATTTTAGAATAATTTTGGTAATTTTTTGATTTATTTTTATCCACAAATTGATTCGCTAAATAGTGAAATACGTAACAGAATTGGGCTCAAAAGGGGGTTATGTGTCAATTACAGGACACTCGCCCATTTCCCCTGCTTCCACAAGAAACGTGGCCGCAGTTGGGATGTTTAATAAAAAATAAGCGAAACAGATTAACACAAACGTACACAGCAGCCACCCTCTTTTCTCATTTCACTCTCTCATTCTCTCTCTCTCTCCCGATTCTCTCTTTCATTTTCTCCCTCTCCCTCTTCTCACAATCCCTCCTCTATTTCTTCAGTATATTTTTATATTTTTATACTTTTAACTTTCAAAAATTCATATCTTACAAACTGTTCATCCAAATTTCAATTATTATATATAGAAGCGATCAGCGCTTCGATATCTACGCATAGGTACATATGTTGCGAGGTTTTGAGAAGAAAATTTGGGAAACATATTTCCGTATTAATTTATTTTCGGGGCATAGAAAAGAAGTTTGGCGGTGTTGATTACTCCACATGGCATTTCAGTGTGTGTATGTCTATGGCCATTAATTTTGGATTTTTCTGGGGATATTTTCCGGACATCAGATAATCTCTTGGGGTGGTCCGAATTTATTTTTGAAAAAGATTTCGAAATTCCGCTTTTGTACTTGGGTATATTATAGCATATTAGTGTTTATATATTTATTTCATAATTTTTTGGAGCTGTTGTAGAAGTTGCTTTTAGGCCGTATTTTTTCGCTTCTCACGTGTTTATACTTGCAAATATAAATTATGGTGTGTTTTAAATCTATTGATTTTATTAGATTATAGTTGGATTGTATCCTTTGAGATTGATATTGAGAGTTCTTACCCCGGGGGAAAAAGTCCATTTTACAAAGACGTTATTTTGATTTTTTTGTAAAATATTTATTTTAATTTCAAATCATTATCTTTTATTACTTTCGAAAACTATAATTTGATTTAATTATTTATATTTTGTTTTGAATAATTATTTATTCATTTGATTGATCGTTTGATCTATATAATCGATTAATTTTTATTTATAAATAGTTAATTAAAGTGTAATTATTTAAAAAATTTCCAAATAATATTTTAAAATAAGTTTGAGCTTTAAAAAATTATATTTGGGTATTTAAAAATTAATTAATATCATTATCAATTGATTTATTCTTATTTTATTCATAATAAATAAATGGTTTGTCCGTTTAATACGAAAGGAACGCGTCTAGACTCGGAAAAATATTCCACTTCTATTAAAAATACTTTCGAGACACAAATTCTTTTGTTTGAAAGGTTTCTTGTTTTACAAGTCGTTCTGAGTCGATTTGTGATCGATAAATTTTATTTTATTAGTTTTCAAATATTTTGAGAATTTTAGAAGTATTTCGATAATTTTTCAAGTTAGTTTCACTCGCAAGTTTGTTCGTTAAATCAAGAAATGCGGGTTTGATGTTAAATTCATAAATGTTTTAAAATTTTATAAAAATTTTATTTTACTAGTTTTTAATTATTCTGGAAAATTTAGAATTATTTTGGTAAATTTTTAATTTATTTTTACCCAGAAATTGGTTCGCTAAATATTGAAATGTGTAAAAGAATTGGGCTAAAAAAGGGTTATGTGTCAATTACAGGACACTCACCCATTTCCCCTGCTTCCACAAGAAACGTGGCAGCAGTTGGGATGTTTAAAAAAACATACAAAATAGATTAACACAAACGCACACAACAGCCATTCTCTTCTCTCATTTCACTCTCTATAATTCTCTCTCTCTCTCTGCCGATTCTTTCTTTCATTTTCTCCCTCTCCCTCTTCTCACTCTCCCTCCTCTATTTTTTCAGTATATATTTATACTTTTAACTTTCAAAAATTCATATCTTACAAACTGTTCATCAAATTTCAATTATTATATATAGAAACGATCAACGCTTCGATATCTACGCATAGGTACATATGTTGCGAGGTTTTGAGAAGAAAATTTGCGGGGCATATTTCCGTATTAATTTATTTTCGGGGCATAGAAAAGGAGTTTAACGGTGTTGATTACTCCACATGGCATTTCAGTGTGTGTATGTCTATCTATGGCCATTAATTTCAGATTTTTCTGGAGATATTTTTCGGACATCAGATAATCTCTTGGGGTGATCCGAATTTATTTTTGATAACGATTTCGAAAATCGTCTTTTATACTTGGGTATATTATAGCATATTAGTGTTTATATATTTATTTCATAATTTTTTGGAGTTCTTGTAGAAGTCGCTTTTGGCCGTATTTTTTCGTTTCTGGCTTGTTTATACTTGCAAATATAAATTATGGTGTATTTTAAATCTATTGATTTTATTAGAGTATAGTTGGATTGTATCGTTTGAGATTGATTTTGAGGGGTTCTAACCTCGGGGAAAAAAGTCTGTTTTACAAAGACGTTATTTCAAATATTTTTGTAAAATACCTATTTTAATTTCAAATCATTATCTTTTATTACTTTCAAGAACTATTATTTAATTTAATTATTTCTAATTTGTTTTGAATAATTATTTATTCATTTGATTGATCGATTGATCCATATAATCGATTAATTTTTATTTATAAATAGTTATTTGAAGTGTAATTATTTAAAATTTTGCCAAATAATATTTTAAAATTTGTTTGAGCTTTAGAAAATTATATTTGGGTATTTAAAAATTAATTAATGGTTTGTCCGTTTAATACGAAACGAACGCGTCTAGACTCGGAAAAATATTCTGCTTTTATTAAAAATACTTTCGAGATAAAAATTATTTTGTTTGAAAGGTTTCTTGTTTGGTGAGTCGTTTTGAGTCGACTATTGAGCGATAAATTTTTTTTTTTAGTTATTAAATATTATGAGAATTTTAGATGTATTTCGATAATTTTTCGAGTTAGTTTCACTCGCAAGTTTGTTCGTTTAATCACGAAATGCGGGTTTAATGTTAAATTCATAAATGTTTTAAAACATTATAAAAAATTTATTTTATTAGCTTTTAATTATTCTGAAAATTTTAGAATTATTTTGGTAAATTTTCAATTTATTTTTACCCGAAAATTGGTTCGCTAAATATTTAAATGCGTAACAATATTGGGCTCAAATGGGGGTTATGTGTCAATTACAAGACAATCTCCCATTTCCCCTGCTTCCACAAAAGACGTGGCAGCAGTTGGGATGTTAAAAAAACAAAACAGATTAACACAAACGCACATAGTAGCCACCATCTTTTCTCGTTTCACTCTCTGCCATTCTCTCTCTCTCTGTTGATTCTCTCTTTCATTTTCTCCCTCTCTCTCTTCTCACTCTCCCTCCTCTCTTTCTTCAGTATATTTTTATACTTTTAACTTTCAAAAATTCATATCTTACAAACTGTTCATCCAAATTTCAATTATTATATATAGAAACGATTAGCGCTTCGATATTTACGCATAGGTATATATGTTCCGAGGTTATGAGAACAAAATTTACGGGGCATATTTCTGTATTAATTTATTTTCGGGGCATAGAAAAGGAGTTTGACAGTGTTATTTACTCCACATGGCATTTCAGCTTGTGTATGCCTATGGCCATTAATTTTGGATTTTTCTGGATATATTTTTCAGACATCAGATAATCGCTTGGGGTAATCAGAAATTATTTTTGATAACGATTTCGAAATTCCGCTTTGGTACTTGGGTATATTATAGCTTATTAGTGTTAATACATTTCTTTCATAATTTTTAGGAGTTGTTGTAGAAGTCGCTTTTGGCCGTATTTTTTCGTTTCTGGCGTGTTTATACGTGCAAATATAAATTATGGTGTGTTTTAAATCTATTGATTTTATTAGATTATAGTTGGATTGTATCCTTTGAGATTGATTTTGAGAGGTTCTGATCCCGGGAGAAAAAGCCTGTTTTACAAAGACGTTATTTCGAATTTTTTGTAAAATATCTATTTTAATTTCAAATCATTATCTTTTATTACTTTCAAAAACTATAATTTGATTTAATTATTTATAATTTGTTTTGAATAATTATTTATTCATTTGATTGATCGATTGATCCATATAATCGATTAATTTTTATTTATAAATAGTTGATTGAAGTATAATTATTTAAAATTGTGCCAAATAATATTTTAAAATTATTTTGAGCTTTAAAAAATTATATTTGGGTATTAAAAATTAATTAATATCATTATCAATTGATTTATTCTTATTTGACTCATAATAAATATATAGTTTGTCCGTTCAATAAGAAACGAACGCGTCTAGACTCAGAAATGTATTCTGCTTCTATTAAAAATACTTTTGAGACATAAATTCTTTTGTTTGAAAGGTTTTTTGTTTTGCTAGTCGTTTTTAGTCGATTATTGAGCGATAAATTTTATTTTATTAGTTTTTAAATATTTTGAGAATTTTAGAAGTATTTCGATAATTTTTCGAGTTAGTTTCACTCGCAAGTTTGTTCGTTAAGTCATGGAATGCGTGTTTGATGTTAAATTCACAAATGTTTTAAAAAATTATAAAAAAATTATTTTACTAATTTTTAATTATTCTGAAAATTTTAGAATTATTTTGATAATTTTTTTATTTATTTTTACCCGCAAATTGGTTCGCTAAATAGTGAAATGCGTAACAGAATTGGGTTCAAAAGGGGGTTATGTGTCAATTACTGGAAACTCGCCCATTTCCCCTGCTTCCACAAGAAACGTGGCAGCAGTTGGGATGTTTAAAAAAAACAAAACAGATTAACACAAACGCACACAGCAGCCACCATCTTTTCTCGTTTCACTCTCTGCCATTCTTTCTCTCTCTGTCGATTCTCTCTTTCATTTTCTCCCTCTCTCTCTCTTCTCACTCTCCCTCCTCTCTTTCTTCCGTATATTTTTATACTTTTAGCTTTCAAAAATTCATATCTTACAAACGGTTCATCCAAATTTCAATTATTATATATAGAAACGATCAGCGCTTCGATATCTACGCATAGGTACATATGTTGCGAGGTTTTGAGAAGAAAATTTGTGGCGCATATTTCTGTATTAATTTATTTTCGGGGCATAGAAAAGGAGTTTAACGGTGTTAATTACTCCACATGGCATTTCAATGTGTGTATGTCTATCTATGGCCATTAATTTCAAATTTTTCTGGAGATATTTTTCGGACATCAGATAATCTCTTGGGATGATCCGAATTTATTTTTGATAACGATTTCGAAAATCCTCTCATGTACCTGGGTATATTATAGCATATTAGTGTTTATATATTCATTTCATAATTTTTTGGAGTTGTTGTAGAAGTCGCTTTTGGCCGTATTTTTTCGATCCTGGCTTGTTTATACGTGCAAATATAAATTATGGTGTATTTTAAATCTATTGATTTTATTAGAGTATAGTTGGATTGTATCGTTTGAGATTGATTTTGAGGGGTTCTAACCTCGGGGAAAAAAGTTCATTTTACAAAGACGTTATTTCAAATATTTTTGTAAAATACCTATTTTAATTTCAAATCATTATCTTTTATTACTTTCAAAAAATATAATTTGATTTAATTATTTATAATTTTTTTTGAATAATTATTTATTCATTTGATTGATTGATTGATCCATATAATCGATTAATTTTTATTTATAAATAGTTATTTGAAGTATAATTATTTAGAATTTTGTCAAATAATATTTTAAAATTAGTTTGAGCTTTAGAAAATTATATTTGGGTATTTAAAAATTAATTAATATCATTATCAATTAATTTATTCTTATTTTATTCATAATAAATAAATGGTTTGTCCGTTTAATACGAAACGAACGCGTCTAGACTCGGAAAAATATTCCGCTTCTATTAAAAATACTTTCGAGAAACAAATTATTTTGTTTGAAAGGTTTCTTGTTTGGTGAGTCGTTTGAGTCGACTATTGAGCGATAAATTTTATTTTATTAGTTATTAAATATTCTGAGAATTTTAGAAGTATTTCGATAATTTTTAGAGTTAGTTTCACTCTCAAGTTTGTTCGTTAAATCACGAAATGCGGGTTTGATGTTAAATTCATAAATGTTTTAAAAAATTATAAAAAATTTATTTTACTAGTTTTTAATTATTCTAGAAATTTTAGAATTATTTTGGTAAATTTTCAATTTATTTTTTCCCAAAAATTGGTTCGCTAAATATTTAAATGCGTAACAATATTGGGCTCAAATGGGGGTTATGTGTCAATTACAAGACACTCTCCCATTTCCCCTGCTTCCACAAAAGACGTGGCAGCAGTTGGGATGTTTAAAAAAAATAAAACAGATTAACACAAACGCACATAGTAGCCACCATCTTTTCTCGTTTCACTCTCTGCCATTCTCTCTCTCTCTGTCGATTCTCTCTTTCATTTTCTCCCTCTCTCTCTTCTCACTCTCCCTCCCCTCTTTCTTCAGTATATTTTTATACTTTTAACTTTCAAAAATTCATATCTTACAAACTGTTCATCCAAATTTCAATTATTATATATAGAAACGATTAGCACTTCGATATTTACGCATAGGTATATATGTTCCGAGGTTTTGAGAATAAAATTTGTGGGGAATATTTCTGTATTAATTTATTTTTGGGGCATAGAAAAGGAGTTTGTCAGTGTTGTTTACTTCACATGGTATTTCAGCTTGTGTATGTCTATGGCCATTAATTTTGGATTTTTCTGGATATATTTTTCAGACATCAGGTAATCGCTTGGGGTAATCAGAAATTAATTTTGATAACGATTTCGAAATTCCTCTTTGGTACTTGGGTATATTATAGATTATTAGTGTTAATACATTTCTTTCATAATTTTTAGGAGTTGTTGTAGATGTTGCTTTTGGCCGTCTTTTTTCGTTTCTGGCGTGTTTATACGTGCAAATATAAATTATGGTGTGTTTTAAATCTATTGATTTTATTAGATTATAGTTGGATTGTATCCTTTGAGATTGATTTTGAGAGGTTCTGACCCCGGGGGAAAAAGTCCGTTTTACAAAGATGTTATTTGGAATTTTTTGTAAAATATCTATTTTAATTTCAAATCATTATCTTTTATTACTTTAGAAAACTATAATTTGATTTAATTATTTATAATTTGTTTTGAATAATTATTTATTCATTTGATTGATCGATTGATCCATATAATCGATTAATTTTTATTTATAAATAGTTGATTGAAGTATAATTATTTAAAATTGTGCCAAATAATTTTTTAAAATTATTTTGAGCTTTAAAAAATTATATTTGGGTATTTAAAAATTAACTAATATCATTATCAATTGATTTATTCTTATTTGACTCATAATAAATATATAGTTTGTCCGTTCAATACGAAACGAATGCGTCTAGACTCGGAAATGTATTCTGCTTCTATTAAAAATACTTTTGAGACATAAATTCTTTTGTTTGAAAGGTTTTTTGTTTTGCTAGTCGTTTTCAGTCGATTATTGAGCGATAAATTTTATTTTATTAGTTTTTAAATATTTTGAGAATTTTAGAAGTATTTCGATAATTTTTCGAGTTAGTTTCACTCGCAAGTTTGTTCGTTAAGTCATGGAATGCGTGTTTGATGTTAAATTCACAAATGTTTTAAAAAATTAAAAAAAAATTATTTTACTAATTTTTAATTATTCTGAAAATTTTAGAATTATTTTGATAATTTTTTTATTTATTTTTACCCGCAAATTGGTTCGCTAAATAGTGAAATGCGTAACAGAATTGGGTTCAAAAGGGGGTTATGTGTCAATTACAGGAAACTCACCCATTTCCCCTGCTTCCACAAGAAACGTGGCAGCAGTTGGGATGTTTAAAAAAAACAAAACAGATTAACACAAACGCACACAGCAGCCACCATCTTTTCTCATTTCACTCTCTGCCATTCTTTCTCTCTCTGTCGATTCTCTCTTTCATTTTCTCCCTCTTTCTCTCTTCTTAATCTCCCTCCTCTCTTTCTTCCGTATATTTTTATACTTTTAGCTTTCAAAAATTCATATCTTACAAACTGTTCATCCAAATTTCAATTATTATATATAAAAATGATCAGCGCTTCGATATCTACGCATAAGTACATATGTTGTGAGGTTTTGAGAAGAAAATTTGTGGCGCATATTTCTGTATTAATTTATTTTCGGGGCATAGAAAAGGAGTTTAACGGTGTTAATTACTCCACATGGCATTTCAGTGTGTGTA
This sequence comes from Apium graveolens, assembly GCF_009905375.1. Taxonomy (NCBI): domain Eukaryota; kingdom Viridiplantae; phylum Streptophyta; class Magnoliopsida; order Apiales; family Apiaceae; genus Apium; species Apium graveolens. Next base: position 10,553 of record NW_027417571.1, on the reverse strand, counting down.
TGTCTATCTATGGCCATTAATTTCAAATTTTTCTGGAGATATTTTTCGGACATCAGATAATCTCTTGGGATGATCCGAATTTATTTTTGATAACGATTTCGAAAATCCTCTCATGTACCTGGGTATATTATAGCATATTAGTGTTTATATATTCATTTCATAATTTTTTGGAGTTGTTATAGAAGTCGGTTTTGGCCGTATTTTTTCGTTTCTGGCTTGTTTATACGTGCAAATATAAATTATGGTGTATTTTAAATCTATTGATTTTATTAGAGTATAGTTGGATTGTATCGTTTGAGATTGAATTTGAGGGGTTCTAACCTCGGGGAAAAAAGTTCATTTTACAAAGACGTTATTTCAAATATTTTTGTAAAATAACTATTTTAATTTCAAATCATTATCTTTTATTACTTTCAAAAAATATAATTTGATTTAATTATTTATAATTTTTTTTGAATAATTATTTATTCATTTGATTGATCGATTGATCCATATAATCGATTAATTTTTATTTATAAATAGTTATTTGAAGTATAATTATTTAGAATTTTGTCAAATAATATTTTAAAATTAGTTTGAGCTTTAGAAAATTATATTTGGGTATTTAAAAATTAATTAATATCATTATCAATTAATTTATTCTTATTTTATTCATAATAAATAAATGGTTTGTCCGTTTAATACGAAACGAACGCGTCTAGACTCGGAAAAATATTCCGCTTTTATTAAAAATACTTTCGAGACACAAATTATTTTGTTTGAAAGGTTTCTTGCTTGGTGAGTCGTTTGAGTCGACTATTGAGCGATAAATTTTATTTTATTAGTTATTAAATATTCTGAGAATTTTAGAAGTATTTCGATAATTTTTCGAGTTAGTTTCACTCTCAAGTTTGTTCGTTAAATCACGAAATGCGGGTTGGATGTTAAATTCATAAATGTTTTAAAAAATTATAAAAAATTTATTTTACTAGTTTTTAATTATTCTGGAAATTTTAGAATTATTTTGGTAAATTTTCAATTTATTTTTTCCCAAAAATTGGTTCGCTAAATATTTAAATGCGTAACAATATTGGGCTCAAATGGGGGTTATGTGTCAATTACAAGACACTCTCCCATTTCCCCTGCTTCCACAAAAGTCGTGGCAGCAGTTGGGATGTTTAAAAAAAATAAAACAGATTAACACAAACGCACATAGTAGCCACCATCTTTTCTCGTTTCACTCTCTGCCATTCTCTCTGTCTCTGTCGATTCTCTCTTTCATTTTCTCCCTCTCTCTCTTCTCACTCTCCCTCCCCTCTTTTTTCAGTATATTTTTATACTTTTAACTTTCAAAAATTCATATCTTACAAACTGTTCATCGAAATTTCAATTATTATATATAGAAACGATTAGCGCTTCGATATTTACGCATAGGTATATATGTTCCGAGGTTTTGAGAACAAAATTTGTGGGGAATATTTCTGTATTAATTTATTTTTGGGGCATAGAAAAGGAGTTTGACAGTGTTGTTTACTTCACATGGTATTTCAGCTTGTGTATGTCTATGACCATTAATTTTGGATTTTTCTGGATATATTTTTCAGACATCAGGTAATCGCTTGGGGTAATCAGAAATTAATTTTGATAACGATTTCGAAATTCCTCTTTGGTACTTGGGTATATTATAGCTTATTAGTGTTAATACATTTCTTTCATAATTTTTAGGAGTTGTTGTAGATGTTGCTTTTGGCCGTCTTTTTTCATTTCTGGCGTGTTTATACGTGCAAATATAAATTATGGTGTGTTTTAAATCTATTGATTTTATTAGATTATAGTTGGATTGTATCCTTTGAGATTGATTTTGAGAGGTTCTGACCCCGGGGGAAAAAGTCCGTTTTACAAAGATGTTATTTGGAATTTTTTGTAAAATATCTATTTTAATTTCAAATTATTATCTTTTATTACTTTAGAAAACTATAATTTGATTTAATTATTTATAATTTGTTTTGAATAATTATTTATTCATTTGATTGATCGATTGATCCATATAATCGATTAATTTTTATTTATAAATAGTTGATTGAAGTATAATTATTTAAAATTGTGCCAAATAATATTTTAAAATTATTTTGAGCTTTAAAAAATTATATTTGGGTATTTAAAATTAATTAATATCATTATCAATTGATTTATTCTTATTTGACTCATAATAAATAAATAGTTTGTCCGTTCAATACGAAACGAACGCGTCTAGACTCAGAAATGTATTCTATTTCTATTAAAAATACTTTTGAGACATAAATTCTTTTGTTTGAAAGGTTTTTTGTTTTGCTAGTCGTTTTTAGTCGATTATTGAGCGATAAATTTTATTTTATTAGTTTTTAAATATTTTGAGAATTTTAGAAGTATTTCGATAATTTTTCGAGTTAGTTTCACTCGCAAGTTTGTTCGTTAAGTCATGGAATGCGTGTTTGATGTTAAATTCACAAATGTTTTAAAAAATTAAAAAAAAATTATTTTACTAATTTTTAATTATTCTGAAAATTTTAGAATTATTTTGATAATTTTTTTATTTATTTTTACCCGCAAATTGGTTCGCTAAATAGTGAAATGCGTAACAGAATTGGGTTCAAAAGGGGGTTATGTGTCAATTACAGGAAACTCGCCCATTTCCCCTGCTTCCACAAGAAACGTGGCAGAAGTTGGGATGTTTAAAAAAAACAAAACAGATTAACACAAACGCACACAGCAGCCACCATCTTTTCTCGTTTCACTCTCTGCCATTCTTTCTCTCTCTGTCGATTCTCTCTTTCATTTTCTCCCTCTCTCTCTCTTCTCACCCTCCCTCCTCTCTTTCTTCCGTATATTTTTATACTTTTAGCTTTCAAAAATTCATATCTTACAAACTGTTCATCCAAATTTCAATTATTATATATAGAAACGATCAGCGCTTCGATATCTACGCATAGGTACATATGTTGCGAGGTTTTGAGAAGAAAATTTGTGGCGCATATTTCTGTATTAATTTATTTTCGGGGCATAGAAAAGGAGTTTAACGGTGTTAATTACTCCACATGGCATTTCAGTGTGTGTATATCTATCTATGGCCATTAATTTCAAATTTTTCTGGAGATATTTTTCGGACATCAGATAATCTCTTGGGATGATCCAAATTTATTTTTGATAACGATTTCGAAAATCCTCTTATGTACCTGGGTATATTATAGCATATTAGTGTTTATATATTCATTTCATAATTTTTTGGAGTTGTTATAGAAGTCGCTTTTGGCCGTATTTTTTCGTTTCTGGCTTGTTTATACGTGCAAATATAAATTATGGTGTATTTTAAATCTATTGATTTTATTAGAGTATAGTTGGATTGTATCGTTTGAGATTGATTTTGAGGGGTTCTAACCTCGGGGAAAAAAGTGCATTTTACAAAGACGTTATTTCAAATATTTTTGTAAAATACCTATTTTAATTTCAAATCTTTATCTTTTATTACTTTAAAAAACTATAATTTGATTTAATTATTTATAATTGGTTTTGAATAATTATTTATTCATTTGATTGATCCATTGATCCATATAATCGATTATTTTTTATTTATAAATAGTTATTTGAAGTGTAATTATTTAAAATTTTGCCAAATAATATTTTAAAATTAGTTTGAGCTTTAAAAAATTATATTTGGGTATTTAAAAATTAATTAATATCATTATCAATTGATTTATTCTTATTTTATTCATAATATATAAATGGTTTGTCCGTTTAATACGAAACGAACGCGTCTAGACTCGGAAAAATACTCTGTTTCTATTAAAAATACTTTCGAGACACAAATTCTTTTGTTTGAAAGGTTTCTTGTTTGGTGAGTCGTTTTGAGTCGATTATTGAGCGATAAATTTTATTTTATTAGTTATTATATATTCTGAGAATTTTAGAAGTATTTCGATAATTTTTCGTGTTAGTTTCCCTCGCAAGTTTGTTCATTAAATCACGAAATACGGTTTTGATGTTAAATTCATAAATGTTTTAAAAAATTATAAAAAATTTATTTTACTAGTTTTTAATTATTCTGGAAATTTTTGAATTATTTTGGTAAATTTTCAATTTATTTTTACCCGAAAATTGGTTCGCTAAATATTTAAATGCGTAACAATATTGGGCTCAAATGGGGGTATATGTGAATTACAAGACACTCTCCCATTTCCCCTGCTTCCACAAAAGACGTGGCAGCAATTGGGATGTTTAAAAGAAACAAAACAGATTAACACAAACGCACATAGTAGCCACCATCTTTTCTCGTTTCACTCTCTGCCATTCTCTCTCTCTCTGTCGATTCTCTCTTTCATTTTTTCCCTCTCTCTCTTCTCACTCTCCCTCCTCTCTTTCTTCAGTATATTTTTATACTTTTAACTTTTAAAAATTCATATCTTACAAACTGTTCATCCAAATTTCAATTATTATATATAGAAACTGTTAGTGTAGGTGCCCTAGAGGCCATACATTATTCTTTTAAATATTTATATCAGTTGATCATTCAATAAATGTATTTATTATGACCTTAATTACTGCGATATTTTGTTAGCATAATAAATATCCTTAGAATCATGATACATATTGTATAGTTTAATTTCATGACTTGAACTTGAGATTATATAATATATCATATTCTTAAAGGTCCCTAGTTGAGTATTATTATATAGGACAATAATAATACATAGATAGACTAGTATGTTGTTTGACAAGATAATCACATCTCATTGGTTATAAGTATGGGGATACTAAAGTCAATACATAGGTACATGTGAGAGTACATGGTACTGGACAGACCCACAGTGAGATTCTTCATGTTTAATAAAGTTATAAAAAAGACTCACAGTGATAATGGTGTAACGATCCTTTGACTTGAAATCATTATATTTCTATACGAGGATTAATGTACTTTGACTATATTAAAAGTTACTTTTGATCGGGTGATGATAAAAGTGGACATCGGGTATATCATGAGTCGTATGAGAAATATGAATGATAGATAAAGGATTTAACCCACCTATAATTAGGAGAGGTATTATTGGCCTCTTGATTGAGTGAGACTATAAAAGCATGGCCATGCTCAAATAATGATTTGTCTCGATAATCTACTCATGGATCAAGTAAACCCGGATTAAATGTTGAAGAGGATGACTAAATACATGCTTCGAGTTTAATCTATAATATGTATGGTTAAAGATATTATATTATACGAAAAAGATTAATCACGAAAGGTTTTATCTAATCACGATTTAATTATTGTTTAATTGGGTAACAATGATGTATTACTAGATACCGCTCATTGTTTATAATTTTATTAGAGAATAAAATTATTGCCAATTAAATAATAGCCTATAGGGTCACACAAATAGAGCATTTATTGGAATAGTTAATTTAAATTATGGATTTAAATTAATTGATGATTATTTGAATTTTATTATAATTAAGTATGACTTAATTGAGATAATATAAATTCGAATTAAAAGGAATGTTTTTGCCCATAATAATTAAGTATAACTTAGTTATTAATTAAATAATAGAAATTCGTTTTTATTATTTAATCCAAGACCTACTAGGGTTGGGCTTTGCTGTTATGGGCCTTTTTAATCAGCCATTATAAATACATAATGATAGATTAAAGAGGCTTGTACGTTTTTTGAGAAAACCCTAGCAGCAAAGAGAGGCAGAGGCAATTCAGATATTCAAGAAGGTGGCTAGTACATCCATTCCGTAGTCAAGTTCGTGAGACATTCTTGAAGGTGCTCGTGTGGATACCATAGAGGTGTTTCTCCGAGAGGTAGACACAAAGCGTGATAGCTAGGATCTCCGTTGAGTTCGTGAAAGTTAAGCTCTTGAAAGGTATGATTCGTTATCTCTATAATCTGCCCATAATTATACATAGATCCTGTTTTTGGGTTTCGAATTTTTTTTTGTTTTATTTACGTTTATCCGCTGCGTTTTATGCCTCGGAACCCAACAATGGCATCAGAGCTACGTGTATAAGGGGCTGATTTGGTTACGTGTTTACTGTATTTTTACAAGTATGTATGTGTGATGAGTCTGCCATGATAACAGTTATGTTATATGAGTCTGCCATGATAACAGTTATGTTATATGAATGATATGATGAATCTGTTAATGATCTATATGATGATACTAGTATGTTTAAGATCTGCCATAACTCATATGTATGAGAAAACGAAAGAGAGAATCGACAGAGAGAGAGAGAGAATGGCAGAGATTGAAACGAGAAAAGATGGTGGCTGCTATGTGCGTTTGTGTTAATCTGTTTTGTTTTTTTAAACATCCCAACTGCTGCCACGTCTTTTGTGGAAGTAGGGGAAATGGGAGAGTGTCCTGTAATTGACACATAACCCCCATTTGAGCCCAATTCTGTTACGCATTTCAATATTTAGCGACCCAATTTCCGGGTAAAAATAAATTGAAAATTTACCAAAATAATTCTAAAATTTCCTGAATAATTAAAAACTAGTAAAATAAAAATTTTATAATTTTTTAAAATATTTATGAATTTAACATCAAACTCGCATTTCGTGATTTAACGAACAAACTTGCGAGTGAAACTAACTCGAAAAATTATCGAAATACTTCTAAAATTATCAGAATATTTAATAACTAATAAAATAAAATTTATCGCTCAATAATCAATTCAAAATGACTCACAAAACAAGAAACCTTTCAAACAAAAGAATTTGTGTCTCGAAAGTATTTTTAACAAAAGCGAAATATTTTTCCGAGTCTAGACGCGTTCGTTTCGTATTAAACGGACAAACCATTTATATATTATAAATAAAATAAGAATAAATCAATTGATAATGATATTAGTCAATTTTTAAATACCCAAATATAATTTTTTAAAGCTCAAACTAATTTTAAAATATTATTTGGCAAAATTTTAAATAATTACATTTCAAAAAACTATTTATAAATAAAAAATAATCGATTATATGGATCAATGGATCAATCAAATGAATAAATAATTATTCAAAACAAATTATAAATAATTAAATCAAATTATAGTTTTTGAAAGTAATAAAATATAATGATTTGAAATTAAAATAGGGATTTTACAAAAATATTTGAAATAACGTCTTTGTAAAACGGACTTTTTTCCCCGAGGTTAGAACCCCTCAAAATCAATCTCAAATGATACAATTCAATTATACTCTAATAAAATCAATAGATTTAAAATACACTATAATTTATATTTGCACGTATAAACATGCCAAAAACGAAAAAATACGGCCAAAAGCGACTTCTACAACAACTCCAAAAAATTATGAAATGAATATATAAACACTAATATGCTATAATATACCCAGGTACAAGAGAGGATTTTCGAAATCGTTTTCAAAAATAAATTCGGATCACCCCAAGAGATTATCTGATGTCTGAAAAATATCTCCAGAAAAATTTGAAATTAATGGCCATAGATAGATATACACACACTGAAATTCCATGTGGAGTAATTAACACCGTTAAACTCCTTTTCTATGCCCCTAAAATAAATTAATACGGAAATATGCCCCATAAATTTTCTTCTCAAAACCTCACAACATATGTACCTATGCGTAGATATCGAAGCGCTGATCGTTTCTATATATAATAATTCAAATTTGGATGAACAGTTTATAAGATATGAATTTTTGAAAGTTAAAAGTATAAAAATATACGGAAGAAAGAGAAGAGGGAGAGTGAGAAGAGAGAGAGGGAGAAAATGAAAGAGAGAATCGACAGAGAGAGAAAGAATGGCAGAGAGTGAAACGAGAAAAGATGGTGGCTGTTGTGTGCGTTTGTGTTAATCTATTTTGTTTTTTTAAACATCCCAACTGCTGCCAGGTTTCTTGTGGAAGCAGGGGAAATGGGCGAGTTTCCTGTAATTGACACATAACCCCCTTTTGAACCCAATTCTGTTACGCATTTCACTATTTAGCGAACCAATTTGTGGGTAAAAATAAATTAAAAAATTACCAAAATAATTCTAAAATTTCCAGAATAATTAAAAACTAGTAAAATAAATTTTTTATATTTTTTTTAAAACATTTGTGAATTTAACATCAAACACGTATTCCATGACTTAACGAACAAACTTTCGAGTGAAACTAACTCGAAAAATTATCGAAATACTTCTAAAATTCTCAAAATATTTAAAAACTAATAAAATAAAATTTATCGCTAAATAATCGACTAAAAATGACTCGCAAAACAAAAAACCCTTCAAACAAAAGAATTTATGTCTCAAAAGTATTTTTAATAGAAGCAGAATACATTTCTGAGTCTAGACGCGTTCGTTTCGTATTGAACGGACAAACTATTTATTTATTATGAGTCAAATAAGAATAAATCAATTGATAATGATATTAATTAATTTTTAAATACCCAAATATAATTTTTTAATGCTCAAAATAATTTTAAAATATTATTTGGCATAATTTTAAATAATTATACTTCAATTAACTATTTATAAATAAAAATTAATCGATTATATGGATCAATGGATCAATCAAATGAATGAATAATTATTCAAAACAAATTATAAATAATTAAATCAAATTATAGTTTTTGAAAGTAATAAAAGATAATGATTTGAAATTAAAATTGACATTTTACAAAAAATTTGAAATAACGTATTTGTAAAACGGTCTTTTTCCCCGGGCTCAGAACCTCTCAAAATCATTCTAAAAGGATACAATCCAACTATAATCTAATAAAATCAATAGATTTAAAATACACCATTATTTATATTTGCACGTACAAACACACCAGATACCAAAAAATACGGCCAAAAGCGACTTCTACAACAATTCCTAAAAATTATGAAAGAAATGTATTAACACTAATAAGCTATAATATACCCAAATACCAAAACGGAATTTCGAAATCGTTATCAAAAATATTTTCTGATTACCCCAAGCAATTATCTGATGTCCGAAAAATATATCCAGAAAAATCCAAAATTAATGGCCATAGACATACACAAGCTGAAATTCCATGTCGAGTAAACAACACTGTCAAACACCTTTTCTATGCCCCGAAAATAAATTAATATAGAAATATGCCCCGTAAATTTTGTTCTCAAAACCTCGGAACATCTATACCTATGCGTAAATATCGAAGCACAAATCGTTTCTATATATAATAATTGAAATTTGGATGAACAATTTGTAAGATATGAATTTTTGAAAGTTAAAAGTATAAAAATATACTGAAGAAAGAGAGGAGGGAGAGTGAGAAGAGAGAGATGGAGAAAATGAAAGAGAGAATCGACAGAGAGAGAGGAGAGAGAGAGAATGGCAAAGAGTGAAACGAGAAAATATGGTGGCTACTATGTGCGTTTGTGTTAATCGTTTTTGTTTTTTTTAAACATCCCAACTGCTGCCACGTCTTTTGTGGAAGCAGTGGGAAATGGGAGAGTGTCTTGTAATTGACACATAACCCCCATTTGAGCCCAATATTGTTACGCATTTAAATATTTAGCGAACCAATTTTTGGGTAAAAATAAATTGAAAATTTACCAAAATAATTTTAAAATTTCCAGAATAATTAAAAACTAGTAAAAAATATTTTTTATAATTTTTTAAAACATTTATGAATTTAACATCAAAACCGCATTTCGTGTTTTAACGAACAAACTTGCGAGTGAAACTAACTCGAAAAATTATCGAAATACTTCTAAAATTCTCAGAATATTTAATAACTAATAAAATAAAATTTATCGCTCAATAGTCGACTCAAAACGACTCAACAAACAAGAAACCTTTCAAACAAAAGAATTTGTGTCTCGAAAGTATTTTTAATAGAAGCGGAATATTTTTCCGAGTCTAGACGCGTTCGTTCGTATTAAACGGACAAACCATTTCTATATTATGAATAAAATAAGAATAAATCAATTGATAATAATATTAATTAATTTTTAAATACCCAAATATAATTTTTTAAAGCTCAAACTAATTTTAAAATATTATTTGGAAAATTTTTAAATAATTACACTTCAAATAACTATTTATAAATAAAAAATCATCGATTATATGGATCAATGGATCAATCAAATGAATAAATAAATATTCAAAACAAATTATAAATAATTAAAATTATATTATATTTTTTAAAGTAATAAAAGATAATGATTTGAAATTAAAATAGGTATTTTATAAAAATATTTGAAATAACGTCTTTGTAAAACGGACTTTTTTCCCCGAGGTTAGAACCCCTCAAAATCAATCTCAAACGATACAATCCAACTATACTCTAATAAAATCAATAGATTTAAAAAACACCATAATTTATATTTGCACGTATAAACATGCAAGAAACGAAAAAATACGGCCAAAAGCGACTTCTACAACAACTCCAAAAAATTATGAAATGAATATATAAACACTAATATGCTACAATATACCTAGGTACAAGAGAGGATTTTCGAAATCGTGATCAAAAATAAATTCGGATCACCCCAAGATATTATCTGATGTCCAAAAAAATATCTCCAAAAAAATTTGAAATTAATGGCCATAGAT